>NC_053023.1:363914244-364186947 GCF_003073215.2 Triticum urartu
AACTACATGCACATGCTCCAGTGCATATAAATTGGTTGCAAAATCAAATCTGTGTCCTCGGGTGCATGCTTAGGTCCCATGCAAGAAATGTGAATGAATTTTAAACACCAGGGCACCGTTGATTGCTGGCAAAACATCGAGATGCCTGGTTTTTAAATTCTAGTAAACCAAAACTCGTGTGAAATTCATGAAACTTGGCATGCCATCATGGAGCGGCATCAACATGCTGTGGTACAAATTTTGTCCCATTTGGGGCAGGTTTGGGTATATGCTTCTCACAAACCGGAGCTTCTCACAACAAGCATGATGGTTTTGACAGGGAACGTCCCACCTTTGGGGACGAAACAATATCTATTGCCTCTTATTGCTTTCAAATTTTTTCTCGTGTCAACATAGAAAAACAGGAGTGTTGTGTGAATTTTTGTGATTTTTCGAGGTTCGTTTGGACATTTTTATGTATTAATTGAATTTTCAATGCATTTATGTGCATAATTCAAATTCAAACTACATGCACATGCTCCAGTGCATATAAATTGGTTGAAAAAACAAATCTGTGTCCTTGGGTGCATGCTTAGGTCCCATGCAAGAAGTAG
Source organism: Triticum urartu (assembly GCF_003073215.2). Taxonomy (NCBI): domain Eukaryota; kingdom Viridiplantae; phylum Streptophyta; class Magnoliopsida; order Poales; family Poaceae; genus Triticum; species Triticum urartu. The sequence continues at coordinate 363,914,838 of NC_053023.1, forward strand.
GAATGAATTTCAAACACCAGGGCACCGTTGATTGTCGGCAAAACATTGAGATGACTGGTTTTTAAATTCTAGTAAATCCAAAACTCGTCTGAAATTCATGAAACTTGGTATGCTATCATGGAGCGGCATCAACATGTCGTGGTACAAATTTTGTCCCATTTGGGGCAGGTTTGGGTATGTGCTTCTCACAAACTGGAGCTTCTCACAACAAGCATGATGCTTTTCGGTAGGGAACGTCCCACCTTTGGGGACGAAACGATATCCATTGCCTCTTAGTGCTTTCAATTTTTTTGTCATGTCAACATAGAACAACAGGAGTGTTGTCTGCATTTTTGTGATTTTTCGGGTTCCTTTGGACATTTTTATGCATTAACCAAGTTTTCAATGCATTTATCTGCATAATTCAAATTTGAACTACATGCACATGCTCCAGTGCATATAAATTGGTTGAAAAATCAAATATGTGTCCTTGGGTGCATGCTTAGGTCCCATGCAAGAAATGGGAAAGAATTTCAAACACCAGGGCACCGTTGATTGCCGGCAAAACATTGAGATGTCTTGTTTTTAAATTCTAGTAAATCCAAAACTCGTCTGAAATTCATGAAACTTGGCATGCTATCTGGGAGCGGCATCGACATGCCGTGGTACAAATTTTGTCCCACTTGGGGCAGGTTTGGGTATATACTTCTCACAACAAGCATGATGGTTATCGGTAGGGAACGTCCCATCTTTGGGGATGAAACAATATCCATTGCCTCTTATTGCTTTCAATTTTTTTCTCGTGTCAACATAGAACAACATGAGTGTTGTGTGATTTTTTGGGGTTCGTTTGGACATTTTTATGCATTAACTGAGTTTTCAATGCATTTACGTGCATAATTCAAATTTGAACTACATGCACATGTTCCAGTGCATATAAATTGGTTGAAAAATCAAATCTGTGTCCTTGGATGCATGCTTAGGTCCCATGCAAGAAATGGGATTGAATTTCAAACACCCGGACACCGTTGATTGCCGGCAAAACATTGAGATGCCTGGTTTTTAAATTCTAGTAAATCCAAAATTCTGTTAACCATTAACGTGATGCCACATGTCTTGTTTTTAATGGCTATAGGAGGTGTCATGCAGATAGCTGCTTGACTGAACGGGAGGCGTGCGAGCGCCGTCCGGTGCGTAGGTTGACCGAGAGGCGTGCAAGCTGCCCTCGAGTGCGCAGGCTCACTGGGAAGCGTGCGAGCTGTAGGCTGCGCAGGCTCACTAGGAAGCGAGCCCTTTGACTTCCATGGCCACCCGCCTTGTTTGCATCCTCTCCATTAATGGTGCCCAAGCCACGGTTTAATTCACTTTTTAAATATAAAACACTCATCGCAAACGTTTTAGTTAGAACACCCTTATGCAAACCGACAGCTTCCCCAGGAAGCCAAGAGAAAATGTGCCGAGCAGGATTTCTGCAGCTCTTGATCGCAAACGATTTAGATAGAACACCTGTATGCAAAGTTAGAGCAGTGCAGGATTTCTTCATCCCTTCTACGCAAACAGTTGTTTTGGATGACCCGTGTGCAACCACGTACAAACAATTTGGTAAGATTTGCATCTATCATATTGGGTATGTTGCCATTTGTCAAATTGGAAAGATTTAAATTTCTTGATCTAGTAATGTTGCCATTTGTCAATCCTTATAACACTGCGATTTGTCAAAATATGCAGCTAGAAATCATTAGCACTACGTAATTTTTGCAACTAAGATTCAATAATTAAGCATAGATTTCATTCATAGATTAAGCAGTCGTTCTTAATTTATACAAACAGTTCAACTCGACAACTGAACCGACCAAACTTATCCCCAATTGTTTCCAACCACATACTGAAATAGCTAGTTCAACTATATATACTAGCTAATTTTAAGTACATTGTACAGTTCGACCACACATCTATAGTCAGATGAACTGAACAAAATAGCTCCTAAATACTACTACCACGGAGGGTGTCGGGGATATACCCCGCGGTATGACCCGGCCGGATGTATGACCCGGCTGGACTTGGCGACTCACTGGTGACCCGCCCGGACTTGGCGACTCACTAAGTGACCAGCCCGGGTCTCTCCACTCACTGATGACCCGGCCGAGCCAGGTGACTCATTGGTGACCCGGCCGGCGGGTCAGAGGAGCGACAAGACCCGGTGGCCCAGAAGGCGGTTCATGGCGAGTCTGGCTCAAGCTATTTGGTGGGACGGCTTAAGAGGAAAGCATAAGAAATATTCCCTTACAAAGGAAGCAAGACTAGGACTCCACTTGTAATAGACTAATCCTAATCCTAATAGGACTAGTCATGTAAGCTGCCCCTTCAACATATATAAGAAGGGGCAGGGCTCCCTAAGGGGGACATGTTCCACAAGTAACCACAAGTTAGGTTTAGATAGACAAGTCAATATCTCTCGAGATAGAGCACCCTTGTAATCGTGATCATCATCGTCAATATCAATGAAGTAGGATGTAGGATTTTACCTCCACTGTGAGGGGCCGAACCTGGGTAAAACCTCACGTCTTTTGTCCCACTCAACCCCTCTCAAGCTACCACATAGATGCATTGGCCTCACGACTAAGTCCTTTTTACGAGGACATTTGCCGTGACAATTCCACGACAGTTGGCTCCCACCATGGGGCCTGCGCACGATGATGATGAGTTCTTGGAAGGATCTCTCTCAAAGATTGAGAAGTTCGCGATTTGCCGGGTAGAGAAGAGTCGGTGCAGAAGGATCTAAATCAATTCTAAGTTTATCAGTGAAGATCGAAAAAGTTTTTGCAGCTGCATAAATCAGACGAGAGTCAAAAGGTAAATTCAACGACGACCGTCCAAATGCGTCTGCCCAACAAGATCCGGTGAAATCTAAAAATAGGGTCACGTGTGGGAGTCCAGCTGCCATTCTGCGATCTTTCACGAATATCGCCAAGACCGAGAGTTCAAGGAGATCGAAACCGTTTCCTTCACGGGCTGCTCGCCTAATTACGCCGTCGGATCAATCCCTTGAAAGTAGCAGCCGTTCGGTGAGGTTGCTGGTACCCCTCGCTTCAAGTTCTGAGGTGATTCACCGGTGTACTGCGCAATGAATCTGCAAAGCCAGCGGCTACTAGTGGTCCTACAAAACGTCAAATTAATCTACAGTCCACACGAAGGCCGAAGCCAACTCCAGCCATCAAGTGTTTTCAACTAGTACTCTAGCTCATCACGTGGAGGCTACATGCCCATGGCGTGGCAAGGCGGTATCTCCAGCAGTCTGAGACAAAAAGAAAGGAAAGAAAGAAGGCTATCTAGTCATGCTAAACGATTGATCGATCAATTAAAAAAAATGCCATGACCCGGAAGACTCAGAGAAAGATACGGTGACTGTAGTTTTGTTTCGAGCGGCCTGCCGCGGCCGTACCTTAAGCCGCCAGTGCCCCTAGCACACGTCCTGAGCCATTGGTCCATGCTATCGCTCCCCTTGCCGCAGCCTCTGCTAAATCGCCGGCCACCGCCGTTGTCCATTACAATGAGCCGCCCTACATCTGCTGTGACCCGTTGCTCTGAGTTGGCCTGCTCAAATCGCCGTAGCTCTGCCTCGCGGCCATCGTCGAGCCGCCGGGGCTGCTGTGTCTTTCTACAAGCCGGCCAACTGTCGTGGATGGATCCGCCAGGTGACTTCTCCCGCGTGTGACCTGCCACTGTTGGTCGCGGCTCGTGTTAAGCCGACGGACCCTCCGCGTGCGAGACGCCGCTTCCAAGCTACCCGACTCCATGGCCGCGCCCCGCACTAGCTCTGACCCGCCGATGTGGCGTTACCCGGCCATTCGAGCCGCTCAAATTGTCAGCTCTGACCTATTTGAGCCGCCGCTACCACTGTGGCCTGGACTCACCTCCGCGCTCGCCTCTACCGCGCGTGGCTGTCATAACGGCCTCAGTTCTGAACCGCCGACGCCCCTCCGCAACTGCGGCACCAGTGTCAAGCTGCCACTGCCATTTTCAAAAGCTTCCTACTGAACGTTAAAGGTCACCAAGTCAGTGCAGGTTTTCAGTGTTCGGTTGTGGTGCAGAGTAGGGTGTATATTCAGAAGAATATCTCATGGGCACTCCTCTCACTATTACTATTGTTCGGTGTACAAAGCAAAATAATCCCAGTTCAATGAAACATCTGCGGAGGATCATCTGTACTAGTTGACGTACATCCAAAAATTATCAAGGCGGATAAGCAAAAATACCAGCCTCCGCCCGCTACTGATGCTTTGTCCATGAGTGAATAGCAACAATACGGCGCCTGATCGCTGAGGCTACCGCTGACGGACACCACTGAGGATCATAAGGTCCAAATACATCAGGTGATATCCATCCAAACTATTTTAAATAGCACATCCATATTGTTGGTACCTTCGTATATGATTTTGGATCTGCGTATGGATCATCTATGGTCCGAATAAGATAGGTGATATCCATCCAAGTTTATTTTTATATTATATATTGTTTTTTTTAAAAGAGCAATTACTCTGGCTTGCGATATTTTTCATAGGACAATTGTTCACTGCAAGAGTGGCGGTTGTGTCATGGGGATATAACTCGCGCCACCATTATCATGCATCTGACCGCGCCATCAAGCTCAAAGAATATATGTGCAAGCCGCTGCTTTTGCGGCTCAATTTATATCAATAGGACGCGGCTGACTCGTCCATCCACGCCGGCTTACAACGTCGTGGCCGACTCGTCTGTCTATATCACCTCTGATGTTGCGGTCGTCTTTGCCGTTCGTCTCTCGCGGCCTGGTCTACATCAACACACCAGGATGTACCTGTCTGCACGAGCTGTTTATTGAGTGTGAGCAAGTCACTACTCGGGTAGCCCGATTTTCTTTCAACAAATTGGAGGCAAATTATTATATGTTATCAGCAACCGTCTGCACTGGATGGCTCAATGGGCAGGCGCACAAGTCGTCGCCACTACAGTTTGGTTAACTTTAAACATCCAGTTGGAAGGAACCATTGGCCGAGTTGCTGACACGGCTCATACGGGATCATTTACAACCCGCCGCAGTCACCTCAACCTTCTCTGGATTCACATCGCGCTAGCAACACCAATGATATACACCCTATGCTATGGCCAAATATGGAGAATCTCAAGCCAACTCCTCGAGTCGCCTTGAGACTCGGGGGCTATGATGACATGACTCAGTAAATGACTGACGGTTTAAAGTAATGCAAGTCAAAGACCCCGGGTCATTGAAGGGAAGATAACCCGGTCCCGGAGGCTATTGTTATATTGATGAAAATTTGAAGGCTGTCAAACGATTTCCGGCTCAAAATTAAGAATTCTGGTTTAAAATCCAGATTCAAGGGAAATCTGTCACCCACAAAGCTCTGAAGCTCTCAATATCCGATTTAACATCCGGTTCAATAAGAATATTATCTCTCGCAAAAAATTTGAGTTCTCAGAAAAATTAAAGGCTTCCAAGAGTACTCGTTGCCATAATGCACTGTTCAAACATAGGTATCCGATCCGGCTTATATGCCATGCTTACAGAAAACACATGGGGGCTTTTGCTTTATAGAGCGAAGTTATGATTACCGTTTGATCCGGCTTATTGGGCACAAAAAAAACTTGGGGGCTTGCTACCCAGGTTGAAGGGACCAAAGAGAGTCTGTTGCAAAAGCACAACTCAAACATAGGTGCCCCTTGAGCACAACTCAAAATATTGCCTGGGGGCTCTTTTGTTCTAAAGAACAAAAGTTGCTATAACCCTTGTGATAGGCTATAAAAGCCAGGCTTGGAAGCCAGGTGTATTCACCTAAAACCCTGGGTTATCCTGCGTGTATGCCAGATGCTTCTCCATCAGGTAATCCTGATTGACCCGCTGAACTCTTAGCAGTCAATCTTTTAAACAAGACCATGAACTCGTTAAGGTTAAAACGCAGGTTTGTCATGTGAGGGCACGATTTAAGGAAAGCAAGGAGAAGCTCAGGATGATAAAGCCGCTTCCTTAAAACTTGGATAAATCGGCCTGTGATGCATGATGCTACTCTGACCCCGCATACTCCTGATAAGTCTATCTTTAAATAAGAAGTAAACTTATCTGGGTTAAAATGTCGATTAGGTAATGTGAGTGCCGGCTCACGGAAAGTGCGTACCTTCTAGTGGCTAATGCTAGTTTCATTGAAGAAGATATTTTGGCTTGGCGGCCTATGAAAGCCTTGGATTTTCTGTTGTTTGATTTGAACGTATTTTTGAGATTTTTTTTTCTGGTGACATAGTAATACATGGTTGAAAACCAATAAGGCTTATAATGCCTTCTGAGTCATATATGACATTAACCGGTGTTCATTAACCCTGCCTGGTCTTCGACTATAAGTCGCCAGTATGAGATGAGATACTATCCGGTGTTTATTAACCCGGCCTAGCTTTTGACTATAAGTCGCCAGTATGAGATAAGATACTATCCGGTGTTTATTAACCCGGCCTGGCTTTTGACTATAAGTCGCTAGTGTATGATGAGAAAATATTCGGTGTTTATTAACCCGGTCTGGCTTTGGACGTTAAGTCGCCAGTATATATTTGGATTGCTCCATTGGAATCATGCGCTTATAAATCATTGGGTTATATTATTCAAATAGCCAGCATGGGTGGATTTTTATTATGGTTATCAATAACCAATATTATGATTGAGGTTTTCAATGTTGCTTCAGCGCAATGGCTATTATTTTATCAATGGATATAATTTATTCTACAATGGAAAGAATAGTCCCGAGTCGCTGTAGGCTTACGACCCGGCACTTGGGGGCTACATTATTCAAGTTGAGATTACATAGAATATGCAAGTCCCATGTCACTGCCAGGATGCACCATGACACCTGGGGGCTACATATGTGGAATATTCAGTTTTGATTAGTGACTGAGATGAACAACCCGGATTTCTTCAAGGTTGCAACACTTATATTGAAGCAAGTCTTAAGTTGTCGCTATGTTCTCCTCTTAAGACCTGGGGGCTACATGTATTATGCATATAAAGGAGGAACGTCTTCAAATTCTCAGTTTTGAGCAAATCAGGAAGATCAATTACATGACCCGGTGTCAACAACAATTATGACTCGACATCATCAAGTCTTTTATTACCCAGAGATTTTGGAAATTATATTTGGCAAGTTCAACATCTTCAAGCCGACAGAAAATCAGATGAGTATTTCAAAGACCAATATTTTTGTTAAGCATTGGGAGCTGAATCAAATGAATTATTCTTCACAATATTTTTGTGAGAAACCAATGTGAGCAAATTGATTATGAAGCTGGTCTATTGACCCGGATTTTCCAGGAGAAGGGAATGACAAGGACTTAAGGATGATCAGGTATCGATTCAGAAAAACTTTTAACCCGGAGCACAACCTGTCAAATTTGTTCTTGTGTTTATTTTGCAGGATGAGTTTAACATGGATAAATCCAAATTAAACTGGGGGCTAATGTCGGGGATATACCCCGCGGTATGACTCGGCCGGATGTATGACCCGGCCGGACTTGGCGACTCACTGGTGACCCGCCCGGACTTGGCGACTCACTAAGTGACCCGCCCGGGTCTCTCCACTCACTGATGACCCGGCCGAGCCAGGTGACTCATTGGTGATCCGGCCGGCGGGTCAGAGGAGTGACAAGACCCGGTGTCCCAGAAGGCGGTTCATGGCAAGTCGGGCTTAGGCTATGGTGGGCCGGCTTAAGAGGAAAGCATAAGGAATATTCCCTTACAAAGGAAGCAAGACTAGGACTCCACTTGTAATAGAGTAATCCTAATCCTAATAGGACTAGTCATGTAAGCCTCCCCTTGAACATATATAAGGAGGGGCAGGGCTCCCCAAGGGGGACAGATTCCACAAGTAACCACAAGTTAGGTTTAGACAGAAAAGTCAATAGCTCTCAAGATAGAGCACCCTCGTAATCGTCATCATCATCATCAATATCAATGAAGCAGGATGTAGGCTTTTACCTCCACCGTGAGGGGCCGAACCTAGGTAAAACCTCGCGTCTCTCGTCCCGCTCAACCCCTCTCAAGCTACCACATAGATGTGTTGGCCTCACGACTAAGTCCTTTTCACGAGGACATCTGCCATGACAATTCCATGACAAAGGGGCTTTGTGCTACTTCTGGCAGCCTCTCCTCTGCCGAGCACGCTCAGTAAGAGGCAAAGGAGGAGGAGGAGCCTACTGACGAGCTGGACAAATGCAATACGGTGCCTACCGTTGCTGCACGTTCAGCGACGCTCACCAGCTCGAACGCCCACTTCCGCTCCAGAAGATCCCTCTCAAAGCGGCTGGATTGCTCGTAGATCTCTGATAACCCACAAGTATAGGGGATCACAATAGTTTTCGAGGGTAGAGTATTCAACCCAAATTTATTGATTTGACACAAGGGGAGCCAAAGAATATTCTCAAGTATTAGCAGCTGAGTTGTCAATTCAACCACACCTGGAAACTTAATATCTGCAGCAAGGTATTTAGTAGCATAGTAATATGATAGTAGTGGTAATGGTAGCAAAAGGTAACGGTAGCAGAAGTAATATTTTTGGTATTTTATAGTGATGGTAACAGTAGCAGCGAGAAAGTAAATAAGCGAAGAACAATATATGGAAAGCTCGTAGGCAATGGGTCGGTGATAGAGAATTATGCCGGATGCGATCGATCGTGTAACAGTCATAACCTAGGGTGACACAGAACTAGCTCCAGTTCATTAATGTAATGTAGGCATGTATTCCGAATATAGTCATACATGCTTATGGAAAAGAACTTGCATGACATCTTTTGTCCTACCCTCCCGTGGCAGCGGGGTCCTATTGGAAACTAAGGGATATTAAGGCCTCCTTTTAATAGAGTACCAGACCAAAGCATTAACACATAGTGAATACATGAACTCCTCAAACTACGGTCATCACTGGGAGTGGTCCCGATTATTGTCACTTCGGGGTTGACGGATCATAACACATAGTAGGTGACTATAGACTTGCAAGATAGGATCAAGAACTCACATATATTCATGAAAACATAATATGTTCAGATATGAAATCATGGCACTCGGGCCCTAGTGACAAGCATTAAGCATAGCAAAGACATAGCAACATCAATCTCAGAACATAGTGGATACTAGGGATCAAACCCTAACAAAACGAACTCGATTACATGATAAATCTCATCCAACCCATCACCGTCCAGCAAGCCTACGATGGAGTTACTCATGCATGGCGGTGAGCATCATGAAATTGGTGATGGAGGATGGTTGATGATGATGATGGCAACGGATTCCCCTCTCCGGAGCCCCGAACGGACTCCAGATCAGCCTTCCCGAGAGAGTTTACGGCTTGGCGGCCGCTCTGTATCCTAAAACGCGATGAATCCTTGTCCTTGGTTTTTTTTCTCCCCGAAAGTGAATATATGGAGTCAAGGTTGAGGTCGGTGGAGCATCAAGGGGCCCACGAGGCAGGGGGGCACGCCCAGGGGGTAGGGCGCGCCCCCACCCTCGTGGACAGGTGGAGGCCCCCCTGACATGGATCTTTCTTCCAGTATTTTTTATATATTCCAAAATAATTCTCTGTTGATTTTCAGGTCATTCCGAGAACTTTTATTTCTGCACAAAAATAACACCATGACAATTCTGCTGAAAACAGCGTCAGTCCGGGTTAGTTCCATTCAAATCATGCAAGTTAGAGTCCAAAACAAGGGCAAAAGTGTTTGGAAAAGTAGATACGATGGAGACGTATCAACTCCCCCAAGCTTAAACCTTTTCTTGTCCTCAAGTAATTCAGTTGATAAACTGAAAGTGATAAAGAAAAACTTTTACAAACTCTGTTTGCTCTTGTTGTTGTAAATATGTAAAGCCAGCATTCAACTTTTCGGCAAAGATTATGAACTAATCATACTCACAATAACATTTAGGTCTCATGTTTACTCATATCAATGGCATAATCAACTAGCAAGCAATAATAATAAATCTCGGATGACAACACTTTCTCAAAACAATCATGATATGATATGACATGACAAGATGGCATCTCGCTAGACCTTTCTGAGACCACAAAACTTAAATACATAGCACCTTTAAATATCAAGGACTGACTAGACATTGTAATTCATGGCAAAAGAGATCCAGTCAAGTCATACTCAATGTAAACTAATAGTAATGAATGCAAATGACAGCGGTGCTCTCCAACTGGTGCTTTTTAATAAGAGGATGATGACTCAACGTAAAACTTAATAGATAGGACCTTCGCAGAGGGAAGCGGGGATTTGTAGAGGTGCCAGAGCTCGGTTTTGAAATAGATATGAATAATATTTTGAGCGGTATACTTTCATTGTCAACATAACAACCGAGAGATCTCGATATCTTCCATGCTACACACATTATAGGCAGTTCCCAAACAGAATGGTAAAGTTTATACTCCCCCTCCACCAACAAGCATCAATCCATGGCTTGTTCGAAACAACGAGTGCCTCCAACTAACAAGAGTCCCTGGGGAGTTTTGTTTGCAGTTATTTTGATTTGATTTGCATAAAGCATGGGACTGGCATCCCGGTGACCAGCCATTTTCTTGTGAGTGAGGAGCGGAGTCCACTCCTCTTGAGAATAACCCGCCTAGCATGGAAGATACAGACAGCTCTAGTTGATACATGAGCTATTCGAGCATACAAAATAGAATGTTTATTTGAAGGTTTAGAGTTTGGCACATACAAATTTACTTGGAACAGCAGGTAGATACCGTATATAGGTAGGTATAGTGGACTCATATGGAACACTTTGGGGTTTATGGACTTGGGTGCACAAGCAGTATTCCCGCTTAGTACAAGTGAAGGCTAGGAAAAGACTGGGAAGAGACCACCTAGAGAGCGACAACAGGCATGAACATGCATTAAAATTAATCAACACCGAATGCAAGCACGAGTAGGATATAATTCACCATGAACATAAAAATCGTAGAGGCTATGTTAATTTTGTTTCAACTACATGCGTGAACATGTGCCAAGTCAAGCCACTCAAATCGTTCAAAAGAGGATACCACCCTCATACCACATCACAACCATTTTAATAGCATGTTGTCACGCAAGGTAAACCATTATAAACTCCTAGCTAATTAAGCATGGCATAAGCAACTATAATCTCTAATTGTCATTGCAAACATGTTTATTTCATAATAAGCTGAATCAGGAATGATGAACTAATCATATTTACAAAAACAAGAGAGGTCGAGTTCATACCAGCTTTTCTCATCTCAATAAGTTCATCATATAATCATCATTATTGCCTTTCACTCGCACGACCGAATAGTGTGAATAATAATAATAGTGCACGTGCATTGGACTAAGTTGGAATCTGCAAGCATTCAATTCAAGAGATAAGACAAGGTAATATGGGCTCTTTGTTAGATCAATAATAATGCATATAAGAGCCACTCAACATTTTCATTATGATCTTCTCCTCTCAACCCCCAAAGAATAAGAAAGAAATAAAACTATTTACACGGGAAAGCTCCCAACAAGCAAAAGAAGAACGAGAAATCTTTTTGGGTTTTCTTTTTAATTACTACTATAGGCATGGAAAGTAAACTAACTAAAGGCTACAACTATATTTTTTGTTTTCCTTAAGGTTTATAAAACACACAAGAAGAAAGCATAAAAAGGGAAATAAACTAGCATGGATGATACAATGAAAAAGTATGAGCACCGACAACTAGCATGAGTGCGTGAACATAAATGTAATGTCGGTGAGAAATACGTACTCCCCCAAGCTTATGCTTTTGGCCTAAGTTAGTCCATGGCCACGGCTGGCATGGCGGATATCCAAAGTAATAGTTGGGGTCGTACTGAGAAGAATCCCCCTAGTGCCACTGGTTGGCGATCTCTTCCAGATTCCATTGATAAACAGACTGCCAGTGAGGATCAAATTATGGTTCTGGCTCTGGCTCTGTAGCTAGTGTGGGGTTTCGGTAGGCATGAATGGCCTCCGGCGGAACAAGGTACTTGCCTACAGATAAGTCAAACAAGGAAGGAGCAGGCAAAGTAATAGTCTCAGGGTGATTTTTATCAAATATCAGCTTGTACTTGAGCATCTTTTCCTTATTCTTAACGATAAAATCATGTGCTACCATACTCTTATATTCTACAAAAACAGCAGGCAACAACTTCTCTTCCTTCTCATAATGACTAATAGGTATGTTAAAGTGTGCAGCGAGGCGCGAGGCGAAGATACCTCCCAAGATGGGGCCCCTAGTACGGTTAATATTTAACCGCTTTGCAACAATGGCGCCCATACTAAATGTGTCATCACGGAACAAGGCATGGCACAAAATAACAATATCAGGGGCACTAAGGTTTCCATAGTTTCCGCGACCCATTAAGCATCTACTAGCAAAAATTGCGAAGTAACGTAAAACAGGAAAATGTATGCTAGTCATTCTTGCATCGAAAACTTTCCTCGTTTCCCCTACAACAATTGTATCAATAAACCCTTCCACATCGTCACGATGTGGTTCCTCTATGCTTCCCTCAAAAGGTATCAAACAAACCTGACAAAAATCACGGAGTGACATCTCCTTATGCTCATCATATAAATAAAATTCCACCGTAGGTGGTGAGCTCCTAGCATGGAAATGAAAGTTTTGCACAAAGATATTGGTGAGTAAGAGATACTGTTCGCGTTGGTCGTGGAGGAAGGTGGTGAGGCCTGCATTCTCAGCCAATTCATAGAAATCATCATAAATCGCGGCTGCTCTCAAGAAATCATCACAAGGCCATTCACACGGCCGAACCTCCGCGGTGCGAGGGAGATTATATTTCGGCTTCTTGTTCTCTTCACTTTGTTTATCCTTCGAGCTTCGGCTCGATGAGCCCCTCAAAAATATCTTCATCTTTTTCTGAAAATTTCTGAAATTTTTAGTAACTTCAAAATAAAAGTGAACCAAACTCAAAAAAATTGATAACAACTACTCCCACAAGTTCCTAGAGATTATATCATGCATTAAAACTACTTTTGACCATATAAATTTGACATGCAAGCTCAAGAACAGGGTCACCTAAGCAGCAAAAATTTGCAATGAATAAAGCACTAGAACAAAAACTAATTGGACCATTGGAGGAGTCACATACCAAAGAACAATCCCCCAAAGCAGTTTTGTGAATGGACCTTTGAGCAAGGAGATCGAAAATGGCAACAAGATGAGCTTGGACTCGGGTTTGAGCTGGCTAGTGATGTTTTGGGGAGGAAGAAGGAGTGTGTGGTAGTGAGAATAAGTGGAGGGGAGCCACCGTTAGCCCACGAGGCAGGGGGCGCGCCCAGGGGGGTGGGCGCGCCCTGGACCCTCGTGGCCAGGTGCTTGCTCCCCCTGCTGTGTTCTCAGTGCCAGATATTCTCAAATATTCCAGAAAAAATCATATTTAAATTTCAGGGCATTTGGAGAACTTTTATTTTCAGGGTATATTTTATTGCATGGATAATTCAGAAAAGAGACAGAAAAATACTATTTGTGCTTTATTTAATATAAATAACATAAAGTAAAAAGAGGGTATAGAGAGTTGTGTTTTCTGAATTCATCCATCTCATGCTCATCAAAAGGAATCCACTAACAAGGTTGATCAAGTCTTGTTAACAAACTCATTCCGAATAACATGGAATCGGAGAAATTTCGAATAACACTAGGTTACCTCAACGGGGATATGCACATCCCCAACAATAAGAATATCATATTTCTTTTTGACAGTAGGAAGAGGAAATTCAAAACCTCCAATAGTAATTGTTGAAAATTTTCCAATAGAATTGATACTGTGGACTTGAGGTTGTTTCCTCGGAGAGTGTACCGTATGCTCATTACCGTTAACATGAAAATTGACATTGCCTTTGGTGCAATCAATAACAGCCTCTGCAGTATTCAAAAAGGGTCTTCCAAGAATAATAGACATACTATCATCCTCAGGAATATCAAGAATAACAAAGTCCATTAAAATAGTAATGTTTGCAACCACAACAGGCACATCCTCACAAATACCGACGGGTATAGTAGTTGATTTGTCAGCCATTTGCAAAGATATTTCAGTAGGTGTCAACTTATTCAAATCAAGTCTACGATATAAACAGAGAGGCATAACCCTAACACCGGCTCCAAGATCACATAAATCAGTTTTAACATAGTTTCTTTTAATGGAGCATGGTATAGTTGGTACTCCCGGATCTCCAAGTTTCTTAGGTATTCCACCCTTAAAAGTGTGATTAGCAAGCATGGTGGAAATTTCAGCTTCCGGTATCTTTCTTTTATTAGTAACAATTTCCTTCATGTATTTAGCATAAGGATTCATTTTAAGCATATCAGTCAAGCGCGTACGCAAAAAGATAGTTCTAATCATTTTAGCAAAGCGCTCAAAATCATCATCATCCTTTTTCTTGGATGGTTTAGGAGGAAAAGGCATGGGTTTCTGAACCCATGGTTCTCTTTCTTTACCGTGCTTCCTAGCAACAAAGTCTCTCTTATCATAACGTTGATTCTTTGATTGTGGGTTATCAAGATCAACAACAGGTTCAACCTCTACATCATTGTCATTGCTAGGTTGAGCATCAACATGAATATCATCATTAACATTATCACTAGGTTCATGTTCGTTACCAGCTTGTGTTTCAGCATCAAAAATAGAAATATCATCGGGATTCTCAGGTGTGTCTACAACAGGTTCACTAGAAACATGCAAAGTCCTATCATTTTTCTTTTTCTTCATCTTAGAAGGACTAGGTGCATCTACATTAGCTCTTTGAGAATCTTGCTCAATTCTCTTAGGGTGGCCCTCAGGATACAAAGGTTCCTGAGTCACTTTACCTCCTCTAGTTGGAACTCTAACATCAAAGTCATTATTCTTATTATTTAATTCATCGAGCAAATCATTCTGAGCTTTAAGTACTTGTTCTACTTGAGTGGTAACCATAGAAGCATGTTTAATGATAAGTTTAAGTTCACCTTTAACATTAGCCATATAATCACTCAAGTGTTCAATCATATAAGCATTGTGTTTCAATTGTCTACCAACATAAGCATTAAAATCTTCTTGCTTAACCATAAAGTTATCAAATTCATCCAAACATTGGCTACCAAACTTAGCAGGAGGGATTTCAGCTTTATCATATCTATAGAGAGAATTTACCTTTACTACCTGTGTCAGGTTATCGAGACCATGTGTTTCTTCAACAAGCGATGAATTAAGACCATGTATTCCTTCAACGGGAGGTAAATTCTTAACATCTTCAGCTTTTATACCTTTTTCTTTCATAGATTTATTTCCCTCTTGCATATCTTCAAACTGAGAAATAGAATACCCCTTTTCTTCGGATTTGGCTTAGGAGTTGGTTCAGGAAGTGTCCAATTATTTTCATTAGTCAACATATTATTCAATAGAATTTCAGCTTGATCAACAGTTCTTTCCCTGAAAACACAACCAGCACAACTATCCAGGTGGTCTCTGGAAGCATCGGTTAGTCCATTATAAAAGATATCAAGTATTTCATTTTTCTTGAGAGGATGATCAGGCAAAGCATTAAGTAATCGGAGAAGCCTCCCCCAAGCTTGTGGGAGACTCTCTTCTTCAATTTTCACAAAATTATATATTTCCCTTAAAGCAGCTTGTTTCTTATGAGCAGGGAAATATTTAGCAGAGAAGCAGTAAATCATATCCTGGGGACTACGCACACAACCAGGATCAAGAGAATTAAACCAAATCTTAGCATCATCCTTTAATGAGAACAGAAATAATTTAAGGATATAATAGTAGCAAGTTTTCTCATCATTAGAGAATAGGGTAGCTATATCATTAAATTTAGTAAGATGTGCCACAACAGTTTCAGATTCATAGCCATAGAAAGGATCAGATTCAACCAAAGTAATTAACTCAGGATCAACAAAGAATTCATAATCCTTGTCAGCAACAAAGATAGGTGAAGTAGCATAAGCGGGATCATATTTCATTCTAGCATTCAGAGATTTTTGTTTAAGCTTAGCTAATAACTTCTTAAGATCACCTCTATCATTGCAATCAAGAAAGTCTCTACCAGTTTCTTCATCCATAACATAACCCTCAAGAACAACAGGCAATTCATATCTAGGGGGAGAATCTTCATCATCACTTTCATCAATATTACCAGTTTCGATAATTTCATTCTCTCTAGCCCTAGCAAGTTATTCATCAAGAAATTCACCAAGTGGCACAATAGTATCAAGCATAGAAGTAGTTTCATCATAAGTATCATGCATAGCAGAAGTGGCATCATCAATAACATGCGACATATCATAATTAATAGCATAACCAGGTTTAGGTGTCGCAAGTTTACTCAAAACAGAAGGTGAATCAAATGCAGAGCTAGATGGCAGTTCCTTACCTCCCATCGCAGTTGAGGGAAAAATCTTGGTTCTTTGATATTTCAAGTTCTTCATAATGATAAGTAGATATAAATCCCAAGTGACTCAAAGAATAGAGCTATGCTCCCCGGCAACGGCGCTAGAAAATACTCTTGATAACCCACAAGTATAGGGGATCGCAACAGTTTTCGAGGGTAGAGTATTCAACCCAAATTTATTGATTCGACACAAGGGGAGCCAAAGAATATTCTCAAGTATTAGCAGCTGAGTTGTCAATTGAACCACACCTGGAAACTTAATATCTGCAGCAAGGTATTTAGTAGCAAAGTAATATGATAGTAATGGTAAAGGTAGCAAAAGTTAATGGTAGCAAAAGAAATATTTTTGGTATTTTATAGTGGTGGTAATAGTAGCAGCAAGAAAGTAAATAAGGGAAGAACAATATATGGAAAGCTCATAGGCAATGGATCGGTGATAGAGAATTATGTTGGATGCAATCGATCATGTAACAGTCATAACCTAGGGTGACACAGAACTAGCTCCAGTTCATCAATGTAATGTAGGCATGTATTCCGAATATAGTCATACGTGCTTATGGAAAAGAACTTGCATGACATCTTTTATCCTACCATCCCATGGCAGTGGGGTCCTATTGGAAACTAAGGGATATTAAGGCCTCCTTTTAATAGAGTACCGGACCAAAGCATTAACACATAGTGAATACATGAACTCCTCAAACTACGGTCATCACCGGGAGTGATCCCAATTATTGTCACTTTGGGGTTGCCGGATCATAACACATAGTAGGTGACTATAGACTTGCAAGATAGGATCAAGAACTCACATATATTCATGAAAACATAATAGGTTCAGATCTGAAATCATGCCACTCAGGCCCTAGTGACATGCATTAAGCATAGCAAAGTCATAGCAACATCAATCTTAGAACATAGTGGATACTAGGGATCAAACCCTAACAAAACTAACTCGATTACATGATAAATCTCATCCAACCCAGCACCGTCCAACAAGCCTACGATGGAATTACTCATGCGCGGCGGTGAGCATCATGAAATTTGTGATGGAGGATGGTTGATGAGGACGATGGCGACGGATTCCCCTCTCCGGAGCCCCAAACGGACTCCAGATCAGCCCTCCCGAGAGAGTTTAGGGCTTGGCGGCGGCTCCGTATCATAAAACGTGATGAATCCTTCTCCTTGGTTTTTTTCTCCCCCGAAAGTGAATATATGGAGTCAAGGTTGAGGTCGGTGGAGCGTCAGGGTGCCCACGAGGCACGGGGGGCGCGCCCAGGGGGTAGGGCGTGCCCCCCACCCTCGTGGACAGGTGGAGTCCCCCCTGACGTGGATCTTTCTTCCAGTATTTTTTCTATATTCCAAAATAATTCTTCATTGATTTTCAGGTCATTCTGAGAACTTTTATTTGTGCACAAAAATAACACCATGGCAATTCTGCTGAAAATAGCGTCAATCCGGGTTAGTTCCATTCAAATCATGCAAGTTAGAGTCCAAAACAAGGGCAAAAGTGTTTGGAAAAGTAGATACGACGGAGACATATCAATCTCCTGATTTCTCACCTCTGCATCGGCGTGTGCTGCGGCCACGGCTGCAGTAAGGCTCTTTGCGTGCTCGACGAGGCGCTCCTCCTCCTCCCGCAGGAACTCGATGTAGCGCGCAAGGTCGCTGACGCATGTGCGGGCCTCCACCTCCGCCTCCCTCCTTCGGAAGGCGGTGGCGGAGCGGGTGATGATCCCAGCGATGGATGGTGGGCTAGCGGCCATGATGGCCGATGATGGGGTGGCAACCACGACCACCACCTCCCGCCTTCGGGCCGTGGTGGCAGAGCGGGTGATGGCCACGGTGGCCGGCAGTGGGGTGGCGGCCACAACAGCCACCTCCCGCCTTCGGGCCACGGCGGCGGAGCGGGAGATGGCCCTGGCTTTCGATGATGGTGTGGCGGCAACGGCGGCCGGCAACAGCTGCCGATGGGCAGCGGCGGTGGAGCGTGTGGTGGGTGTTCCGCGCACACCCAACAGGGACGCCACGCACACTACACTACGTCGGGGACTGCGCCGTCGCCGCGGTGTAGCCTCCCAGATGGAGCTGTCCTCTGATGACGGCGGAGTGGCTGAGCGACGACGACGGACCAATGCCATTGGTGATTGTGGGGAAGTAGACGAGATAAGCTACAGGGAGGGAGGGGAAAATGCGACGCGAGACTCGCCGGCCCTGAGGGTTTTTATAGCAGGCCGGCAAGCATTGGGATTTTGGGGGATTTCACCGAGTCGGGCGGGAAGCTTGCGCGGGAACCTGCGAGGTTGCGTGGGAACGGGCTCACCGACGATTCATTGGTGCCACCATTTGGCCAAAAGAACGCCCCCGCGCGCTGCGCAAGCTTGCGTTGTAAGCCGTCTGCGGCAGCGGGGTGACAAGACGTGCGAGAGGAGGACGAGAGGACACGTACACATATAGTTAATAAAAAATGTTTGTGATTTAATTACCTACAATACCCCTGTCCTAGTTTATAAGTAGGATTTAACTAATAAAATACGAATGCATGTCGCCATAGATTATATCGTTGGAGTCGTATTCGAACATAGTTTCCAACTATACAATTTTTGTAACATGCATTAACACTTCTTTTGTTAAATTTAAGGTTATACATAAGCAAGCGTTTGCCCGCAACACACACGGATTATTCCATGACAAACAGCTCTGATGGATCAATTGTCTGCCACGTATCGCACACGCAACTCTAATCTGATTCGTGCTTGATGTCTCCGACATCGCTCGCACAGTTCGTCTTATTTGCCATGTATCACTGTGCCGTCCTCTACTCGCGTCCCTTGGCAAGCTCTGCTGGACGTTAGGTGCCGTGGCGCGCTCTGTCGCGTCCGTTGGCGTGCTCTGCTCGCGTCCGTCGACGCACTCGGCTTGTAGACAGCTTTTCCTTGAGGCGACCGTGGAGTGCTCTGCTCGCGTCCCTCCGCGTGTGCTCTGCCAGCGGTTGGGCGTGCGCACGATCACGTCGGGGGCACCATATGCATGCGGTTGCGCCGTGCGCGTTGCCACGCGATGCAGTTACGTGTGGCACGATGGAGTTACGCGCTGCAAATTAGAACTGCCAGCAGGGTCTGCCGATATTCCTGGCCGTCCGGCTTCCCCTTTAATCCCCGTGGCCATTATAACCTTAGTCTCTTCAACCTTTCGATCGCGCCCCACAAAACAACAAGCACACCCACGACGACACATAGAGAGGGGATGTCCGGCGGTGCTCCAATGGAGTTCGGCGAGCATAGAGTGGAGACCCACGCGAGGGAGATGGATCTCTTCGTTGTGTACACCATCGACCCGACATCAACAACGTTGAGCAGTTGCTTACTGGAGACAAGTACAAGGTGATCGGCATCGACTTCCAGTACACCGCCGGTCGTCCCAGCATAGATCAGAAGGTTGCTGTCGCCCAGTTGTGCGTGCGCCATCATGTCCTCATCTACCACTACTGCATGGCAACAGAGCCTTGCGACCGTTTCAACAGGTTTGTCAACAGCACCGACTACAAGTTCGCCATGGTGGAAACCAAAGACGATGTAAAAGTGCTCAGTGTTACGGGCTTGGCGTGCAAGAACCTTGTCGAAATCCGTGAACACTACATGGTCTGGGGCAGCACGAAGCAGGACTCCCTGGTCGAACTCGCCTCGGCCATCATCGACCCCTACTACGAAAAGATGAAGCAGGATGCCCAGAGAACAAGTCCCGTATCCTGGCACAAGGCCTGGATGCGGCAACTGGATGAACCTCACCTCAGGTTCGCGGCCAAGAGCATGTACACATGCTACGAGATGCACAGGCAGATCGTTGACATGAGGAAGTGCCTCGTTACCCAAATCGACGAGCCCGGATCGAGCCACAAGCAGAGCAAGCGTCACAAAAGTAGATGATCATCAGATGATCGTTTATGCTAGTTAATCATGCATGTAATATATAGTTTACTTTATTGGTGTGTGTGGAAATGCCATGTGTGTAGTAGCCACCTATGTAATTATGCATGTAATAGTTTACTTTGGTGTGTGCAAATGCCATGGTTGTAGTAGCCACCTATGTAAGTGGATGTTTAATTTGGTTATGCAAGCATGTCCTTATAAGTGTGTGTGTGTGTGTGTATGTTGTTGTTCTGTATGCAATCCCACCGCACAACACACACGTCTTATTAGCAACAACCGTCTGTGTTATTATCGTTCTTCACACACATTTCTGATTACAAACCTGTTTGCCGCGTATCACACACATCTTGTTAAGTTGAACCGTTTCTGTTCTCATGTCTCAACGCAAACAGTTCATCCGAGTGAACCGCATGCCGTATATCGCACACACCTTTGATCTGGCTCACCATTTCTTTTGTGTTGCCTAATCACAAACAGTTCATCCAAGTGAACCGTATGCTGTGTATCGCACACGCCTTCATCTGGCTGCCCGTTTCTTTTGTTCCTCATCGCAAATAGTTCATTAAACTGAACCGTGTGCCCTTCATCGCACACGCAAATAAAACCTGAACCGTGTTTGATGCATCTGTCATCGCAAATGTTTTATACATTTCTGATGGTTTCCATACAACACCGTTTGAGATTAGTGCATCGCACACAGTTTCTCGAAGGGTCTCTGATCGTAGTGTCGCGTTAGCAGCATCCTGCAGTAGTGAGACCTCTACGTTTTCTTCATAAAAATACATAAGTTGGGCTGCATATGTTTCAGGAAAAATAAAACCTAGGATGGGAGGTCCATAGGCCGGTCTATACATGACATCCCTGAAGAAAATACAAACCGGCATGTCGTGGGCTACGCATGTTAAAAAAGAAAGCCTAGACGGGGCAGCCCACAACCCAGCTGATACTTGCCAGCCCACTGATAATAAATGATACCTGCCAGCTCCTCGACTTCATTGTAAATATATGTCCTTTAGTAACTACATTGAAGCACCTCAAAAAATGTAACTATGTTGACAAACCCGTGGGCCCCAACGTCAGTATAGCATTAGGAGGAAATATTTTTTCAATGAGGCACTTGCTTGCATACGGACATAGACCTGGTGGGTCCCGACTGTCCGCCTCTTCACGTACAGTCCTCTCCAGATTCCTCTCGTTTGTTCAACATGTTCACAACAGCAGACAACAGCGCCGTGGCGAGCGCACAAAGGCGGAGGACGAGGACGAACCACCGGAGCCGGTGAAGGCATACTAGACGCAGTGCCTTATTTCTACCGAAACTACTGAACTAGCCCAGTGGCCAAGTGACACTACCCGACCGCTGTTCTGCCCGGGTTTGATTCCACTTGATGCAGTGAAAATATCTCCTAATTTTTTGCCTCTGCCATTATTGACATGTGGGTTCCCATTTTCATCTACACACACCACGTCCAACACTTGCCAAAACTTCATCCTTCATTTTCTCTATTTTGCGCACACTCGACATTGTGTGGGCATTTTGAAAATAGCATATCTTTTTGACTATCCATCATATGAAGATGTGCTATGCATGAATGTTGATCAGCATGATGTTATCTGGCTGGCAGTTCCATTTTCGACCATGAATAAAACTTCCAACATGATGTTATCCCTGTTTGAAAAGGGCGTGTTAATATAAATGCTCTGCCTTTGAAACTTGCAGTTTCTACCTGAAACTTGCAGTTTCTTATGTGAAACTGAAACTTGCAGTTTCTTTTGTGAGAATCACATTGTCTGCACTTTTATGTGAAACTGCATTCTTTTAAGTGCGAAAAATAGATCTCTAGAAGTCATAAAATACTTCATATGCTCAATACTGCAAATCTGAAATTCAAAAGACATTCATATATGAAAATACTCTCAAAATACACAACACAAAACATAATTCACAACCTGCAAATACTCACAACCCTAAGCTCCTCCTGACAATTTACAACCTACCCGACTATTGAGTTGGGGGGCAGTCCCCTCCTATTTCTCGGCGGCAGACAACCGCCCCGTGAGACGATGTGAACGGTGAGGGAGAGGATGGCGGGGAAGCGTCGTCGGGCCAACTGCTTTTCTCTTCTTTCAGTTGGGTTCGGTCGATGAAGACTCCACCGGCTCGCTCTGGCACGACACCCTGTAGATTCTCGATCCTTGATCTCTGATGGATGCTCCATATGGGATCGATACTACCACCACCACTGCCTCATGATCAGATTCGGTGAATCTGTTTGCTCCATGGCCCGAAGGAGCGGCTCTATGTACTCCCGCGCAACTCCCTTCGGGAGTATCGCTGCCTTTTCACTCTGTTGTAGATATTTGGCCATGGATGTCGCCGTCGCCACTAGTTGGTCCTTGTTGTCAAACCAAGAATGTATCTCCAACATCGTAGCTAGCATCACAGGGTTGCCGTCTGTGATCCTCATGTATCGGTTGTATTCCTCCATCGATCTACTTCTCCACAACACCTTCACTCGCCGGCGGTGGTTTTTGAATGGAAGAGGAGAGGAGCGGTGCTGGTTTTGGATTAGAATGGGAGAGGGGCGGCGCTGGTTTTGGATTGGAACAGGAGAGGAGGGACGGTGGTTTTGAAATGGAAGAGTAGAGGAGCGGCGTTGGATTTAGATTAGAACAGGAGAGGAACAGCGGTAATTTAAGAGGAGAGGAGCGGCGCTGGTCTTGGAAGTATTTTTTTTGTTTTGCGTATTTTGGATCAAAGTTTGACCACGTACTGTATTTGACAAGCAAAATGTGAATGCATGTCACCAAAAATTGTATTGTTTGGTTAATATCTGAATGTACTTCCAAATTATATTATTTTTGCAACGTATAACATATATTTTATTTGTGAAAATCATGGTCAATTATGTCCCAGAATAAAAGGGAGACTAGTTAATGTGTGGTCGCTTTCTTAATTGAAGGGTAAATTGATTTTGATTTTGATCCAGTCACAGCGTGCCGGCCCTCCCATCCAATCCTAAATCACTGCTGCATGCTCCTCTCCCTCCTCTCCATCGCAAAACCACCTCCTCTCCTCTCCATCATATCCATTTCAAAACCACCGTCTCGCCTCTCCCTCTTCTCCATTGCAAAACCACCCCCTCTCCTCTCCATCTTCTCCATTACAAAACCACCGTCTCGCATCTCCCTCTTCTCCATTGCAATACCACCATCTCACCTCTCCCTCTTCTCCATTGCAAAACCACCCCCTCGAGGCAAAAGTGAGGCCGAGGTGGTGGGCATACAGGTCGAATATCGAGCATCCACAGATTAACGAATCGATCGAGTACGGTGTGCCGTTCGTGAGGGTGCAGAGCCAGCCGGAGCCACGGGAGTATTTGTTCTCCCACCGAAAGAGGAGGCCGGATGGCGTGACATCGCTTCCCCGTCGTTCTCCACGGTTCCCTCGATGCTTTCCTTGTTTCGACGATGGCGTTAGGGTTTAAGATAAGCTTCACACTAACCTAATCTCCCATCCGCTCATGCTTACAATCAGCCTTCACCCGCGAGCTGCGGCAGTTCCAGTGGCCCACCCACCGCACATTCAAACCTGAGGTAGGACAAAAATACAATGGCAAGACTCACCCGTCAGAGTTCCTCAGCACCTACACTATCGCGATGCAAGCTGCCGGGGCTCGCGACGACAAGGTGCTCGCCAACTACTTCCCATTGGCACTTAAGCCCAATGTCATGTCATGGTTGATGCACCTGCCAGTGGATTCCATTTCTTCTTGGTCGGATCTATGTCACGAGTTTGTTGGCGCCTTTACCGGAGGCCACCAAGCTCCTGGCCAGGCAAGTGATTTGCATGTCATCCCCCAGAAGGACGGCGAAACCCTACGCAAGTACATACAAAGGTTCAGCCGTGTGCAGTACGACATCCCAGATGTTCATCCCATCGCCGTCATCAATGCATTCCATCAGAATGTGCGCAACCGCAAGATGCGTGAGGAGCTGGCGATGAACAAGGTTAAGGATGTAGCTGTGCTTTATGTTCTGGCGATAGATGTGCTCAAGCTAAAGAAGGGAGGAAGTACCCCGGCGAAGATGCCGACGCGGAAACCGACTCCGTAGACGAAGAAGAAGAAGGGTCGACGCTGCAATAGGAAGCGTAAGGGCAAGACTACGCTTGCCGTCGAGGGCTCCGGCGACCCCAGCGCCATCAAGAAGGCCAAGGTTGACGACCCCGGCAAGGAAGTTGCCGGGTGCGCCGCCTGCCGGGCCTTGGTTGACGACTCATGATGAGGACGATGAGTACGAAGAGCACGAGTTCCAGAAAGCTACGGAGGCCATGTGCGTCGATGGTGGCGCCTTGTTGCACAACTCTCACCACGAACTAAAGCAGTGGGCGCGTGAGGTCACTACGGCGGAGCCATCGTTCGATGCCCAGAGGCCACTGAAGTGGTCCAGGACGCCTATCATTTTTGACACTGAGGATCACCCTGATCGCACGACTGCGGTCAGGTGTTTGCCATTGTTGGTTTCACCAAAAATACGCAACCTCAAGGTGACAAAAGTGCTAGTTGACGGTGGGGTCGGTCTGAACTTCATCTCGCCCGCCGTGATCGAGAGGCTACAAATCCCCGATGGAGATCTCGAGGAGACGAGCACGTTTCATGGGGTCAACCCGGGGAGGAGTTAGCCAAAGGGTAAGATCACGTTGCCCGTTACATTTGGGGGCGAGCTAAACTGTATGACAGAGAAGATTGTTTTTTATGTTGCCGAGATCCCCTTGCCCTATAATGGGATCCTCGGCCGCCCAGCGCTGGCCAAGTTTATGGCGGCATCACATTACACCTACAACACGTTGAAGATGCCCGGGCTAATGAGCATCATCACCGTCCCCTCCGACAAGAAAGACGCACTCATCTGTGCCGACCAACTCTACCGGGAGGCAGTTGCAGCAGCTACCGCCAAGGCACTTGTTCCTACTGCTGAGACCCCAGGAGCGAAGAAAGCCGGCAAGGCCCCTTATGGCAAGACTACTGACCCCGGCAAGGACTCCCGCACCCCCTCCGGCAAACGCGCCTCTTCGGAGCACCGTGTTCCTGTGGAGGACATGCTAGAAAGTTGTAGGATCGAAAGTATGTCTAGAGGGGGGGTGATTAGACTACTTAACCAAATAAAAACTTAACCTTTTCCCAATTTTAGTTCTTGGCAGATTTTAGCTATTGTAGGACAAGTCAAGCAATCATCACACAATTCAAGCAAGCATGAAAAGAGTATATTGGCAGAGGAAAGTAAAGCATGCAACTTGCAAGAATGTAAAGGGAAGGGTTTGGAGAAATCAAATGCAATTGGAGACACGGATGTTTTTCCCGTGGTTCGGATAGGTGGTGCTATCCTACATCCACGTTGATGGAGACTTCAACCCACAAAGGGTAACGGTTGCGCGAGTCCACAAAGGGCTCCACCCACAAAGGGTCCATGAAGAAGCAACCACCCACAAAGGGTCCACGAAGAAGCAACCTTGTCTATCCCACCATGGCCATCGCCCACACAGGACTTGCCTCACTAGCGGTAGATCTTCACGAAGTAGGCGATCTCCTTGCCCTTACAAACTCCTTGGTTCAACTCCACAATCTTGTCGGAGGCTCCCAAGTGACACCTAGCCAATCTAGGAGACACCACTCTCCAAGAAGTAACAAATGGTGTGTAGGTAATGAACTCCTTGCTCTTGTGCTTCAAATGATAGTCTCCCCAACACTCAACTCTCTCTCATAGGATTTGGATTTTGTGGAAAGAAGATTTGAGTGGAAAGCAACTTGGGAAGGCTAGAGATCAAGATTCGTATGGTAGGAATGGAATATCTTGGTCTCAACACATGAGTAGGTGGTTCTCTCTCAGAACATATGAGTAGGAATTGTGTATGTGTTCTGATGGCTCTCTCCACGAATGAAGAGGAGGTGGAGGGGTATATATAGCCTCCACACAAAATCCAACCGTTACACACAGTTTTCCAATCTCGGTGGGACCGAATCAACAAACTCGGTCAGACCGAAAATGTAAACCTAGTGACCGTTAGAGATTTTCGGTGGGACTGACATGCAACTCGGTAGGACCGATATGGTTAGGGTTTGGGCATAACGTAATCTCGGTGAGACCGATTACACAAACTCGGTGAGACCGAATTTGGTAATTAGCTAACCAGAGAGTTGGTCAGGCAAACTCGGTGGGACCGATTTGCTCTTTCGGTGAGACCGAAAATTTACAAAAAGGAAACACTGAATTTACATTGCAATCTCGGTGGGACCGATTCGCTCTTTTGGTGAGACCGAAAAGTTACGAAAGGGAAACAGAGAGTTTGCAATCCCATCTCGGTGAGACCGAGATCCCTATCGGTAGAACCAATTTGCTAGGGTTTGGCAGTGGCTTAAGACAAGTGAAACTCGGTGGCGTCGGATAGAAAGAGTCGGTAGGACCGAGTTTGGCTTTGGTTTTAGGTCATATGTGGATATGGGAAAGTAGTTGAGGGTTTTGGAGCATATCACTAAGCACATGAAGCAAGAGGCTCATTAAGCAACACCTCATCCCTCCTTAATAGTATTGGCTTTTCCTAAAGACTCAATGTGATCTTGGATCACTAAAATATGAAAGGAAGAGTCTTGAGCTTTTGAGCTTGAGCCAATCGTTTGTCCTTAGCATTTTGAGGGTTCCACTTTCACATCCATGCCATGCCAATCATTGAGCTTTCCTGAAATAGTCATCTTGGAGTAGCATTAGCTCAATGAGCTATATGTTGTTATGAATTACCAAAACCACCTAGGGATAGTTGCACTTTCAATCTCCCCCTTTTTGGTAATTGATGACAACATATAGATCAAAGCTTCGACAAATGATAATAAGCATGAAATATATCGTCACTTTGAGAAGTATGTGATAAGTAAGAGCTCCCCCTAAATTTGTGCATATTTAAAATTTGCTTTGGACTGCAAATGCACAAAGAGTTAGAGTCATGGGTTACTCTTCCTTGTCACATACATCTTGGTGGAGCGCTTAAAATGATAAGAATGAAATACATGAACTCATCACCAAGAATAGTGAATGATCACATAAGATAGATAAGATAATAGCATTAAGCAAACATTAAGTGTAGCTTTTGATCAAACACATGATCATCAATGTCTCACAGATAATGACGTAGTATCTCAAGCACTCAAAAGCAAACAAAGTTCGAAAAACCACCAAATAAAGCAAGAGAGAAAAAAGCAACACTCTCTCTCTCGAAGCCTATGATCTATACATTTTTCTCCCCCTTTGGCAACAAGTTACCAAAAAGTTCCTAGAAAATGCATAGTGCTAGATCGACACTCAGGCTTGATCTTCTGGTGGTGGAGTCCGGATCACTCCAAGGACGAAGGCTTCTGTAGACGCTGAAGTAGACGCTGGAGTTGGAGCTGAAGTAGATGCTGGAGCTGGTGGAACTGAGGCTGTAGCTGGTGCTGAAGTGGTGGCTCTGGTGTCAGCAACTGGCACGGTAGACGACCTCGGACCTCGTGGCACTCTGTCAAAGGCATGAGTGGTAGTCCTGCCTCTCCTCTCCTGCATGTCATCCTGGAGCTGCTCCACTGCAATCTGAATCTCTGTCACCTTGACATCCAAGTCATAGAACTTTTGTTCCATGATTCTCTCTAGGCTTGCCTGGTTTTGAGTTAGGGTGGCTAGTCCTTTCTCAATCCGCAGGGTGGATGCAATCAGATAACCAAGCTGCTCTTGTTTGGTCTTCAAGAAATACTCAGATGCCTCCTCTTGAGTTGGCATCTTGGCAGCTTTCTCCTTCCTTGCCTTCTCCTTCTTTGCTTGTGCTTGGGCAGACGATGGTTCATTTTCAGTCATCACAACTTGATTGTCCTCAAAATCTGGACGGATGTGCAAGTGTTCCTTGTCCAACAGGTATATGCCCATGCCTATCTTGGAGTTAATGAGCTCCTGAATTTGTGGGGCATACCCACAGCTCCTCTTCTAGTCTGCTGTAGTCCTCTTGATAGTCTCAACTATGAGGCTCATGACTTTGAATTTCTGAGGTACATCAAATACATGAAGCAAATTGATTGCATGGCCTCTGATCATCTTGTGATCTCCAGACTTGGGCAAGAGAGTGTGCCTCAATATCCAATTTATAGTAGGCAGCCCTGACAGAAGATAATGCACAGACCCAAACTTGAAAGTATCAAGAGCTTCATTGGGAATTTCCTTGTACATATTGGACATTGAGTTATGATCCATCTTCTTCTTGGCATAGATATCCAAGTCATCCTCATGCTCCTCTGGGGCATTGATGAGCTGTGCCCACTCAGCAACAGTAGATTGGTACCTCGTACCCTCTGACATCCATGTGATCTTTCCATTTGGGTAAAAGTGTGCTGTGGAGTAGAACTGCATGATTAGCTCCTCGTTCCACTTTGTGAGCTTCTGCCCAACAAAGTCTGCAACTCCACACGCACTAAAGCTGTCATACACTCCAGGGTAGTGTTCCTCATTTTCCTTCATGTAGGTCCAGTCGACCCATCTCATGTCACAAACTATTGGCTTCTTGTCAAGCAAAACTGTCTCATAGAAGTCCTGCTGTTCCTTGGTGTGAAATGTGTAATCCACAGCAGTCCTTCTCCTTGAAGCATACAGATCTGCTTCTCTCCATTTCCTCAGCCCTGAGTCTCTCCTGAGCTTCATGTCTTCAGCCACAGGATGAGCATCGTTGTGGTCTGGGATCTTGGGCTTGAGCTTTCTCAGAACATTCTCTTCCTCTTCTTCTGCAGCTTCAGGCACTGGGGCCTTGTTCTTTTCAACAGCTGGGATGCTTCTTGTATTTCTCTTTGGTTTTGTCTTTGAAGCTGGCTTGGCCTTGGAAGCAGCTGCCCCTGATCTTATGGCATCACCCATCAGCTTGGGTGCCTTAGGTGCTGGTGCAGCTACCTCTTCTTCTTCCTCTTCTTCCATGATGGAAGCCTTTCCAAGCACTCTGGCTACGGTCTTCTTGACCCTTTCCTTCCTATTCTTGCCTTCAGCAGCAACTGGCTCTATGGGTGCAGGCTTTTCAGTTGAAGCTCTATCCTTTGACATAGGCTGCCTGCCTGCTGGCCTTTTGATCTTCAGTCCTGGCTTTGTGCCTTGAGCTGGCTCAACTCTCTTTGATGTGGCCTCTTCCTCTGCCACATAATCTTCATCTTCAGAATCTGAAGTTCTCTTCTTCCTTTGTCTAGTGGCAGCTTTTGGCAGATTGCTTGGGGTACTTTTGCTGCCATCATCTGAAGAGCTGGAGGGACTAGTGCCCTCACTCATCACCACTTGCTGTTCTGACACATTCTAGCTGTCACTCTGATCTGACATGTTGAACAAGCTGACTGCTGACCCTGTGAATAGTTTATAGATGAGGTAGAGTAGATGAGCATCACAAAATGCAAAGATCTTTGCAAAAAGAATGATCCAAAAACTTAGTTTTAGTTTCCCACTAAAATCATCTCGAATCTACCGATTTTCAAACTCGGTGATACCAAAGCAGTTTTGGAACCTAAACTAGTGAACTCGGTTGGACCGAGTCACAGTTCGGTGGCACCGAGACTGCTAGGGTTTCACAGAGTTCCAAAATCGGTCACACCGATAAGTAATTCTCGGTCAGACCGAGTCTCACTTGTGCAATGGCATAAGCCAAATCGGTGGGACCAAGTTTTTCAACTCGGTGGGTCCGAGATGGTTTCGGCGGAAACCTAACCCTAAAATTTTCGAATCAAACCTAATCTACGAACGCATTGACTGGACAGGAGTGTTTCAATCGTGGCAAGAATCATGATGATCACAATGTGCTAAGAATCGGATTGGAGAATAGCACAAAGATCGAGTCCATACCCTAGTTCGGCGGAGACTCGCTACGGCGGCAACGGTGGGGTAGAATTCCCGTTGACGGCGATGGAGACCAGTGGCTGGAGGTGGCTGGCGGCGAGGAGACGATCCGGAGACCACGTTGGCGGAGCAGGCTATCGCGCGGGCAAAGGGGTTCGGAGAAATTTCCAAAATTTTGCCCGTGACTATATATAGCCTGACCCTATCGGTGTGACCGAGTGGAACAACTCGGTGGCACCGAGATTCATAACTGCAAGCAGTTACTGAAACTCGGTGTGACCGAAATGTTCAAATCGGTTGCACCGAGATCGAAAACCTAGATCAACTTAATGATCTCGGTAGGACCGAAAGTGGGGTATCGGTCATACCGAGAATCATAAAGAGGTTTTGGAAGTTTAAGTCTATGACGAATCGGGGACTCCGAGCGCTCCTCACACAGAGTGGTTCGAATCTGACTTGATCAAATTTTGTGATGCAGCATGAATAGAGTTTGAGATGAGAAAAGCATAGATAGCTAGAGGAGGTTCTTAGGCATTCTTGTCCATCCACTTGGCAAAAGGAAATAAAACCAAACAATCAAAACAACAAGTGGATGTGCTCGAATGAGTAAAATATGCAACCAGCATGCTCACACAATAAGATGGCAAATGAAATATGTGACAAGGCATGCACAACCAATTCTAGCATCTACCAAGCAATTTGCGATGACTAGGTCATCTATATATGAGTATATTGACTTAGGAGTCAAGTGAGAACACTTGATCATAGGTCATACTCATCGTTTAAGCTCAAGTGGGGTTACCACTTTTACATAAAGCATTGTTGTGTTCACATCTTTAGAGTTGCTTTAGCTCAAGTCTTAGAGTAAAGCTCCCCCTAGATGTGATATCCCCCCTTAGAGGGATGAACTAACCTCGGGTTTTGTCGATGATGACTTCATGTAGATGTTGAAGATGTGGATGCTCAATGTTGATGTAGGTCACTTGGAGCTATCCATTTGAGTGAATTGCACTTTCAAAACCTACATGGGTTAGTCCCACAAGGAACAAACAAGGATATCCATAGACATAGAGTGATGCACACACAAGATGATGTCCATGAAAACTTTTAGGTTACCTTGTCCCTTGTCTTACCAACAAGAGGGTTTGTGACTCCTTGAACTAGTGCAAGATGTGGAAGTTGATTGCACTTGTTCTTGCCAAAATGATAAGAGTGAAGTATGTTGGCGGAGTCACCCTCAAGAACTCTCTAGTTCTTCTTCTTTTGGATCCACACCATCTTGATGGGAATCCTTGGAGTTGTAGTCGTACTAGATGAAGTGGAACTTGAAGTAGTCTTGGGAATCCACTTGACTAAGGTCTTAGGAGCTTCTTCAATTGCATCAATTTCCTCTTGAAGCTTGTCCTTGCCTTTTTGCTTGTAGTCTTGTGGTGAAAGATCATCTTGAGCTTGTGTCCCCTTGAAGGAAGTATCATACTTCTCTTGTTGAGGAACAAACCTTGTCTTGGGGTATTGATCTTCTTCCCACTCAACTCCATTGGCATTGAACTTTCGTTCAAAACCAACACCTTGATTCTTCCGGTGCATTCCTTGCTTGCGCACAATTTCCTCGAATTGCTTACTCCCGGCAAGGCTTGTGTACACTCCTTTCTCTATAATTCCCTTCAATAAGCTATTTTCTTGCTCAAGTGTAACTTGGCTAAGAGAATCATTAGTGGAATCAAGAGAATTACTAGAATCAACAATATTGGATTTAGCATGATCATTGTTACTACTAGAGGAAGAATCTTTCTTGTTCTTGTTATTAGACTTGACTTGAGGCATGTAAGTGGATAAGAGTAAACGCTTGGCAATGTGAGAAGAACTTTTCTTGCGGAGATCATCATTGATTGCTTTTAAGAACACATGCTCTTGCTCAAGATTGAGCTTTTCAAAGCGTAATTTCTCATGAGCTCTTAAAAGTTCTCGATGATCTTCGAAGATAGTTTCATGAGCTAACTTAAGAGTGTTCAGTTCTTTAGTTAGAGCCTCAATCTTCTCCTTACCATTGTCATTCGTTTTATCTTGATTAGCATGATTAATTGACGTTTCATCATAGTATTCATCACTAGAGTTGTCAACAAGCAAATCATCACCTAACAAGTCATCTTCATCACTATTGAAATCAACATACTCGGGGTGTGTTACCTTAGGACCTTTGGCCATGAAGCATCTTCCAATTCCTTCATTTGGTGAGTCAAATATGTCGTAGTAGTTGGTTGACACAAGTGCTAGACCGGCAACACCTTCATCTTGAGTGTCTTCAGAGTCGGAGTGATAACTTCTCTCGGAGTGGCTGTCGGAGTTGGAGCCGGATACCCATTCACCAACATGAGCTTGATGTCTTTGTCTTGTGTAGCTCCTTGATGATTTTTCCTTCCTTTCTGAATCCTTGCTTCTCCGTGAGTATCTTCGTTCATAGCGATCATCTCTACTCCTTCTCTCTCTTGGTGGTGATTCTTTGCTTCTTCTTTTTGGAGAATCTTCTCTTCTCTTGTAGGGAGCCGTACACTCATTGGAATAGTGTCCGGGTCTTCCACAACTGTAGCAGTTTCGCTCTTGACTAGAAGATCTTTTGTCATTGTAGGACCTTGACTTGAAGCTTCTATCTTTGCTTCTACTCTTGTAGAACTTGTTGAAGTTCTTCACCATTAAGCTCAATTCTTCATTGAAGTCTTGTTTCTCACTTGATGATGTAGGGGCTTCACACGAGGCTTTGTAGGCACCACTTGATTTGTTGTGAAGTTCCTCTTTATCCTTAAGTGACATCTCATGAGCAACAATTCTTCCAATCACCTCCGTTGGCTTGAGATCTTTGTAATTGGGCATCATTTGGATCAATGTGCACACGGTATCATATTTTCCATCCAAGGCTCTTAGAATCTTCTTGATGATGAATCTATCGGTCATCTCTTCACTTCCTAAGCCGGCAATCTCATTTGTGATGAGAGCAAGCCTAGAGTACATTTCAGCGACACCTTCACCATCCTTCATTTCGAACTTGTCAAGTTGACTTTGAAGCACATCCAACTTGGATTCCTTGACGGAGTCGGTACCTTCGTGCATATCAATCAAAGTGTCCCAAATTTCCTTTGCATTCTCAAGACGGCTGATTTTGTTGAATTCTTCGGGGCACAATCCGTTGAAGAGAATATCACAAGCTTGAGCATTGTATTGCAACATCTTCAACTCATCCGCGGTAGCTTCACGGTTTGGTTCTTTCCCATCAAAGAAGTCACCTTGCAAACCAACACACACAATAGCCCAAACGGCGGGGTTATGTCCAAGAATATGCATTTTCATTTTATGCTTCCAACTAGCAAAATTAGTACCATCAAAGTAAGGACCTCTACGGTGATAATTTCCCTCGCTAGACGCCATACTCTCCTAGGTTGTGAAACCAAGGCTATGACCACCAAAAGCTATGGAGATCAAAGCAAATGAGACCAAAGCTCTGATACCACTTGTAGGATCGAAAGTATGTCTAGAGGGGGGGTGATTAGACTACTTGACCAAATAAAAACTTAACCTTTTCCCAATTTTAGTTCTTGGCAGATTTTAGCTATTTGTAGGACAAGTCAAGCAATCATCACACAATTCAAGCAAGCATGCAAAGAGTATATTGGCAGCGGAAAGTAAAGCATGCAACTTGCAAGAATGTAAAGGGAAGGGTTTGGAGAATTCAAATGCAATTGGAGACACAGATGTTTTTCCCGTGGTTCGGATAGGTGGTGCTATCCTACATCCATGTTGATGGAGACTTCAACCCACAAAGGGTAACGGTTGCGCGAGTCCACGGAGGGTTCCACCCACAAAGGGTAACGGTTGCTCGAGTCCACGAAGGCCTCCACCCACAAAAGGGTCCACGAAGAAGCAACCACCCACAAGGGCTCCACCCACAAAGGGTCCACGAAGAAGCAACCTTGTCTATCCCACCATGGCCATCGCCCACGAAGGACTTGCTTCACTAGCGGTAGATAATTACGAAGTAGGCGATCTCCTTGCCCTTACAAACTCCTTGGTTCAACTCCACAATCTTGTCGGAGGCTCCCAAGTGACACCTAGCCAATCTAGGAGACACCACTCTCCAAGAAGTAACAAATGGTGTGTTGATGATGAACTCCTTGCTCTTGTGCTTCAAATGATAGTCTCCCCAACACTCAACTCTCTCTCATAGGATTTGGATTTGGTGGAAAGAAGATTTGAGTGGAAAGCAACTTGGGAAGGCTAGAGATCAAGATTCATATGGTAGGAATGGAATATCTTGGTCTCAACACATGCGTAGGTGGTTCTCTCTCAGAACATATGAGTTGGAATGGTGTATGTGTTCTGATGGCTCTCTCATCGAATGAAGAGGAGGTGGAGGGGTATATATAGCCTCCACACAAAATCCAACCGTTACACACAGTTTTCCAATCTCGGTGGGACCGAATCAACAAACTCGGTCGGACCGAAAATGTAAACCTAGTGACCGTTAGAGATTTTCGGTGGGACTGACATGCAACTCGGTAGGACCGATATGGTTAGGGTTTGGGCATAACGTAATCTCGGTGAGACCGATTACACAAACTCGGTGAGACCGAATTTGGTAATTAGCTAACCAGAGAGTTGGTCAGGCAAACTCGGTGGGACCGATTTGCTCTTTCGGTGAGACCGAAAAGTTACAAAAAGGAAACACTGAATTTACATTGCAATCTCGGTGGGACCGATTCGCTCTTTCGGTGAGACCGAAAAGTTACGAAAGGGAAACAGAGAGTTTGTAATCCCATCTCGGTGAGACCGAGATCCCTATCGGTAGAACCGATTTGCTAGGGTTTGGCAGTGGCTTAAGACAAGTGAAACTCAGTGGCGCCGGATAGAAAGAGTCGGTAGGACCGAGTTTGGCTTTGGGTTTAGGTCATATGTGGATATGGGAAAGTAGTTGAGGGTTTTGGAGCATATCACTAAGCACATGAAGCAAGAGGCTCATTAAGCAACACCTCATCCCTCCTTAAT
The DNA here is from genome assembly GCF_003073215.2 of Triticum urartu. Taxonomy (NCBI): domain Eukaryota; kingdom Viridiplantae; phylum Streptophyta; class Magnoliopsida; order Poales; family Poaceae; genus Triticum; species Triticum urartu. The sequence continues at coordinate 363,950,091 of NC_053023.1, forward strand.
AGTATTGGCTTTTCCTAAAGACTCAATGTGATCTTGGATCACTAAAATATGAAAGGAAGAGTCTTGAGCTTTTGAGCTTGAGCCAATCATTTGCCCTTAGCATTTTGAGGGTTCCACTTTCACATCCATGCCATGCCAATCATTGAGCTTTCCTGAAATAGTCATCTTGGAATAGCATTAGCTCAATGAGCTATATGTTGTTATGAATTACCAAAACCACCTAGGGATAGTTGCACTTTCAAAAGTTCCGCCAGCGGAAGCAAGAGGTCCAAGGTGGCCCCACCAGAAACCAAGAAGGTGCCCATCAAGGAGGATGGCACGGGTGGAGGTTTTACCATAAGCTCCACCCTAGAGAGCAAATAGGAAACTTGATCATAGGTCATACTCATCGTTTAAGCTCAAAATGGGGTTACCATTTTTCGTTTAAGCATCTTGATATATTCACATCTTGTTGAGTTGCTTTGACTCATGTCTTGGAGTAAAGCTTCTCTAAGATGGAATGATATACCTTGGGTGGTGATGTGGTTCTTGCTCATGTAGTTGAACTTGTGTGGGTGCTCAGGGTTGATGTAGTTCATCAAGAGTTGGGAGCACCACTTGGAGTTTGAGTTCATCTACCTACATGGGTTAGTTCTTGCAAGGAAGAGCACTTGTGTATCCAAAAATGACAATCATGAAGCTTAACATAGAATTTGTCAAAGGATATGTTTGAATGGTTTTGTGCTTCCTCGTCTTCAACCACTATTGTGTAGAGTCTTGGTTTTGTAGAGATTGCTCAAGATGTGAGTGAGTCGCAATCTCATGGAATTGAATTCAACCAAGCACCTACATGGGTTAGACAACATACAAGGTGCAAATATATCCAAGACATAAGATAGTTATCATAGGAGATACATCATGGATTAGTTATAAGCTCATGTCTTGCATGTAGCCAATGGAGTTTCTACTCCAAGTTCAAAGCATCAATGATGTTCAATTCTCCTCTCAACCTGCAAAACACTTTCTCATCAAGCGGTTTAGTGAATATATCCGCTAATTGCTTATCGGTGCGAACATGCTTAAGATTGATGTCACCCTTAGCAACATGATCTCGAATGAAATGATGACGAACTTCAATATGCTTAGTTCGAGAATGTTGTATAGGATTATGACCAATTTTGATAGCACTTTCATTGTCACAAAGCAGTGGAACATGTTTCACATAAATCCCATAATCTTTAAGAGTTTGGGTCATCCAAACTAATTGAGCACAACATGAACCAGCGGCAATGTATTCCGCTTCGGCGGTGGATAAGGATACCGAGTTTTGTTTCTTGGAAGACCAAGACACAAGAGATCTACCAAGAAATTGACAAGTACCCGAAGTGGACTTTCTATCAACCTTGTCTCCGGCATAATCTGAGTCGGAATAGCCAACAAGATCAAAAGAAGACCTCTTAGGATACCAAATGCCAAAATTTGGTGTATGGATTAAATATCTCACTATCCTTTTCACAGCCTTAAGATGACAATCTTTAGGAGCAGCTTGATATCGTGCACACATGCACACACTTAGCATAATATCGGGACGTGAAGCACATATGTATAACAATGAACCAATCATAGAGCGATAAACCTTTTGATCAACAGGTTCACCATCTTTGGTCAAATCATTATGTCCGCTAGTAGGCATGGGTGTAGACATACCTTTGCATTCTTGCATATTGAACTTCTTGAATAAGTCCTTGGTGTACTTTGTTTCAGAGACAAATGTACCTTCCTTAGTTTGCTTGATTTGTAACCTGAGAAAGAATTTGAGTTCACTCATCATAGACATCTCAAACTTCTCTAACATTAGCTTTCCAAACTTTTCACTAAAGAGAGGGTTAGTTAAACCAAATATGATGCCATCAACATAAATTTGGCATACAAATAGTTCTCCATTAACCCTTTTAGTAAAAAGAGTAGAATCAATTTTACCAATTTCAAAACCACTTGTAGTAAGGAACTTGGTCAAGCATTTATACCATGCTCTAGGAGCTTGTTTAAGACCATAAAGAGCTTTGTGAAGTTTGTAAACATGATTTGGTTTCTTAGGATTGACAAAACCGGGAGGTTGTTTGACATAAACTTCCTCCTCTATTTCTCCATTTAGAAAAGCACTTTTAATGTCCATTTGGTACAAGGTGATATTATGGTGATTAGCATAGGCAAGTAAGATGCGAATGGACTCAAGTCTAGCAACGGGAGCATACGTCTCACCATAGTCCATACCTTCAACTTGTGTGTATCCTTGGGCGACGAGACGTGCTTTGTTGCGAACCACTTGTCCATCTTCATCTTGCTTATTGCGAAACACCCATTTGGTACCAATGATGTTGTGGTTGTTGTCGGGCTTCTCAACCAATGTCCAAACTTGGTTTCTCTCAAAATTATGTAGCTCTTCATGCATAGCGTTTATCCAATCCGGATCTTCCAAAGCTCTTCAACCTTCATTGGTTCAATGCTCGAGATGAATGAATAGTTTTCACAAAAGTTAGCTAAACGAGTTTTTGAGCGAGTGATTCTCCCGGTTTGTATATCATTTAGGATTTGCTCGACGGGATGATCTTTGTCAATTCTTGCTCGAACTCGTGAGAGCTTTTGCTTGGGTCTTTGTTGAGCATCTTCTTCATCTTGTTCTTCTTCTTGGCCTTCTTCATTGTTGACGTCGTCGTTCTCTTGTCGTGGTGGAGAAGGAGGTTGTTGATGTTCATCTTGACGTACTTCCTCGTTCTCTTCATCTTGGTGTGGCCCACTTGTGGATGCTTCCGTGTCGATTCTTGGTTCACCTTGTCGTGAAGTAGAAGCTTCCACTTGGACGGACGAAGTACTCTCCTTCACCTCTGTTGGACGAATTTTGCCAATAGACAAGTCTTGAATTGCTTCTGAGGGGTCTTTGTCTCCTACATCAATTGGCAATTGCTCTACTTGCGAGCCATTAGATTCATCAAACTTCACATCTACCGTCTCTTCAACCTTTCGGGTGAAATTGTTGTAGACACAGTAAGTGTGAGAGTTTGATCCATAACCAAGTACAAAACCTTCATGAGATTTAGGAGAAAACTTTGAACGATGATGCTTATCAAGAATGTAGCACTTTGAGCCGAATACTCGAAAGTATCCAACTTGAGGCTTGTTACCGGTGAGGAGCTCGTATGCCGTCTTGCCGAGTAGCTTGTGAAGATATAAGCGATTTGTTGCGTGACAAGCTGTCTCAACCGCTTCTGCCCAAAAGTGCTTTGGCGTCTTGTATTCATCAAGCATTGTTCTTGCCATTTCGATGAGCGTCCGGTTCTTCCTCTCAACAACTCCATTTTGTTGAGGTGTGTATGTAGCCGAGAACTCGTGTGAAATCCCTTCTTCGTCAAGAAAGGTGTACACATTTGCGTTCTTGAACTCCGTTCCGTTGTCACTCCGAACCTTCTTGATCTTCACATCAAACTGATTTTGGGCTTTCCTAGCGAAGTTTCTGAAGATCTTCTGGACCTGCGACTTGTCATTAATAAATAACACCCACGTAAATCTTGAAAAATCATCAACTATAACTAGACCAAAAGAATTTCCACCGAGACTCTTGTAGGCATTGGGACCAAAAAGATCCATGTGAAGCAGCTCGAGTGGCCTCCATGTGGTCATGATGTTCTTCACGGGATGTCTTCCTCCAACCTGTTTACCTGCTTGACAAGCACTGCAAAGTCTATCCTTATCAAATATGACATCGTTAACTCCAAGGATATGATTTCCTTTAATAAGCTTGTCAAGGTTTCTCATGCCAACGTGACCTAGTCGTCTATGCCACAACCAGCCTTTTGAGGATTTAGCAACAAAGCAAGTTTTAGGTTGTGCCTTTTTAGAGAAATCGACAATGTAAAGATCACCTCTACGCATACCCGTAAAGACCATTTTATGATTGTCTCGACGAAATACTTGGCAATCTACTTCAGTAAATAGGACGTTCAAACCGAAATCAGCAAGTCTAGATACTGAAAGTAAGTTATAGCCAAGAGATTCAACAAGCATGACATTTTGAATGGAACTATCATGTGAGATGGCCACCTTACCAAGGCCAACCACTTTACCCTTTGAATTATCACCAAAGGTGACATATTTTCGAGGGCCATTGTTTTCAGCAAGTTCACGGAACATCTCTTCATCTCCGGTCATATGATCAGTGCATCCACTATCAAGAACCCATTCCTTTCCTCCTGATTCATATCCCCGAAGATTTGCCATAAGACCAAAATGTCTCATTGCATTATCAAGATCGGAGTCACTATCATCATCATCATAATATTCATGTTCATCATGATCTTGTGACTCATCATTTCCTAGAGAGGGTAATTCATTAGATAAATGATCAAAGTGGTTACTTTTATGAATTCTTATAGCTTTGAGTATGATATCATTAATGATTCCAACATCTCCTTTAGCATGCTTAAGATTGGCAAGTTCAAGAAGACATTTACCAAAACTATGATCACTAGAGTTCATCTTACTCAAGGCAATAGATTTATGGAGAATTTCATCCAAAGTTTTCAAGGAGTGATTGGGAAACCGTTCCTCAAGAAATTTCCATATAGTATAGGCGCAATTTTGAGTAGGCAAACTAGCAATCAAATCTTTGGGCAATCCTCTAATGATGAGCTCAATAGTTCTAAGATTGCGAATCATGTTAATATCTTCATCTAGGGTAGGATGCAAGGGATCAATATGGGGTGCACAAGGACTAGCAATATACTTGTTCAAATGATATTGATTGAGGATTACAAAGCATCTCATTTTTCCACTCATGAAAATACTTCCATCAAGAATAGGCACTCTATGTCTAAGACTCCCTAGAGTAGACACATCCATCTTCCTCCAATGGTGATTAAACCAAGGCAATGGAGACCAATGCTCTGATACCACTTGTAGGATCTAGAAGTAGATGTGTCTAAAGGGGGGGATTAGACACTTCGTGCTAAAGTTGCAATTTTTTTAATCTTTTTCGGTTCAAGTGGAGTTTAGGCACAATTTCAATACACACAATACATATCAAGCAAGCATGCAAAGAGTATATGAGCAGCGGAATGTAAAGCATGCAACTTGCAAGAATGTAAAGGGAAGGATTTGGAGAGATCAAACGCAATTGGAGACATGGATGTTTTTCCCGTGGTTCGGATAGGTGGTGCTATCCTACATCCACGTTGATGGAGACTTCAACCCACGAAGGGTAACGGTTGCGCGAGTCCACACAGGGCTCCACCCAACGGCAACGGTTGCGCTAGTCCACGAAGGGCTCCACCCACGAAGGGTCCACGAAGAAGCAACATCCCACAAAGGTAGGATCTAGAAGTAGATGTGTCTAAAGGGGGGGATTAGACACTTCGTGCTAAAGTTGCAATTTTTTTAATCTTTTTCGGTTCAAGTGGAGTTTAGGCACAATTTCAATACACACAATACATATCAAGCAAGCATGCAAAGAGTATATGAGCAGCGGAATGTAAAGCATGCAACTTGCAAGAATGTAAAGGGAAGGATTTGGAGAGATCAAACGCAATTGGAGACATGGATGTTTTTCCCGTGGTTCGGATAGGTGGTGCTATCCTACATCCACGTTGATGGAGACTTCAACCCACGAAGGGTAACGGTTGCGCGAGTCCACACAGGGCTCCACCCAACGGCAACGGTTGCGCTAGTCCACGAAGGGCTCCACCCACGAAGGGTCCACGAAGAAGCAACATCCCACAAAGGGTCCACGAAGAAGCAACCTTGTCTATCCCACCATGGCCATCGCCCACGAAGGACTTTCCTCACCAGCGGTAGATCTTCACGAAGTAGGCGATCTCCTTGCCCTTACAAACTCCATGGTTCAACTCCACAATCTTGTCGGAGGCTCCCAAGTGACACCTAGCCAATCTAGGAGACACCACTCTCCAAGAAGTAACAAATGGTGTGTAGGTAATGAACTCCTTGCTCTTGTGCTTCAAATGATAGTCTCCTCAACACTCAACTCTCTCTCATAGGATTTGGATTTGGTGGAAAGAAGATTTGAGTGGAAAGCAACTTGGGAAGGCTAGAGATCAAGATTCATATGGTAGGAATGGAATGTCTTGGTCTCAACACATGAGTAGGTGGTTCTCTCTCAGAACAAATGAGTTGGAATGATGTGTGTGTTCTGATGGCTCTCTCATCGAATGAGAAGGAGGTGGAGGGGTATATATAGCCTCCACACAAAATCCAACCGTTACACACAATTTACCAATCTCGGTGGGACCGAATCAGAAAACTCGGTCTGACCGAAGTAGTAAACCTAGTGACCGTTAGGAATTTCGGTGGGACTGACATGCAACTCGGTAGGACCGATTCGGTTAGGGTTTGGGCATAACGTAATCTCGGTGAGATCGATTACACAAACTAGGTGAGACCGAATTTGGTAATCAGCTAACCAGAGAGTTGGTCAGGCAAACTCGGTGGGACCGATTTGCTCTTTCGGTGAGACCGAGTGGAACTCGGTGAGACCGAAAAGTTACAAAGGGGAAACACTGAGTTTACATTGCAATCTCGGTGGGACCGATTCGCTCTTTCAGTGGGACCGAAAAGTTACGAAAGGGAAACAGAGAGTTTGCAACCCCATCTCAGTGGGACCGAGATCCTTATCGGTATAACCGAATTGCTAGGGTTTGGCAGTGGCTAATGACAAGTGAAACTCGGTGGCGCCGGATAGGAAAAATCGGTAGGACCGAGTTTGGCTTAGGGTTTAGGTCATATGTGGATATGGGAAAGTAGTTGAGGATTTTGGAGCATATCATTAAGCACATGAAGCAAGAGGCTCATTAAGCAACACCTCATCCCTCCTTGATAGTATTGGCTTTTCCTATGGACTCAATGTGATCTTGGATCACTAAAATGTAAAAGTGAAGAGTCTTGAGCTTGAAGCTTTAGCCAATCCCTTGTCCTTAGCATCTTGAAGGAGTTCCCACAACCTTTAGTCCATGCCACTTCATTGTTGAACTTATCTGAAACATGCTAGATAGAAGTGTTAGTCCAACAAGAGATATGTTGTCATCAATTATCAAAACCACCTAGGGAGCACTTGTGCTTTCACTCCCGGAGGGGAGCCCCCTCCCACATACCAGTGGAAGCACCATGCTCAGCGCTGGCTGACGACACTGCCGAGGAGCGGCTATGCCCGTACACATACGGAAGCGCTATGCTCCACGCTGGTGATAAACAACTGAGGGCGGCCCACGGCCGTACCAACCACAGGGACCCCGGAGCTCAGTGTCCGGCACCATCGCAACGCCTCCTCTCAGGAGCGCCGCGCGAGGGGGCTGGACATGGGGTCTACGCCCGGGCCTCGCCCGAGCGCACGCCACCCAGCCAGGTCCCTCGGACCTGGTCGTCACGCGCCCCTCCCCGAGCGGAGCCAAGGTACGGAAACCCGTTTGAACGTCAAGGGGGACTCCTGAGCATCGCGACTCAGGAGCCTAACTTGCCCCGTAGCCCCTCACTCCTTAATCTTGTCCTGGTTTCCGGTCGGGGCTAACGCTGGGTGAGGTATGCGCGGGGCCGGGCCCTGCCAATGCAGAATGATCAATCCACTCCTCATTCCCCCCTTTCCTACTTGTTGCTTACGCGTCAAGGGGGACTCCTGAGCATCGTGACTCAGGAGCCTAACTTGCCACGTACCCCCTTGCTCCTTAGTCCCGTCCTGGTTTCCAGTCGGGGCTAACGCTGGGTGAGGTATGCGCGGGGCCGGGCCCTGCCGACGTAGAGTGCGAGCAAGTAGGGGAGAAAAATGCAAATTCCAGGAAATTCAAAGCAAATATTACAAGCCATAGATTGTTTCACGACGCCAAACACAAGTTTAAACGCCTCCACGAGGCATGGTGCATGTTGCAGGAATAAAAACAGTAAAGAAGACGCGAAGGGATCACGCTTTAGTGGCGCCGCCGCCTGTGGTGGACTCACACTGGACCACTCCGCCTCCCGGGGCCGTGGAGCTGGCGGCACCGCGCCCGGGCAAGACACTGAAGGCGCGGAACCTCCCCAGCAAAGCTTTGGCTTGGCCTTTCACGACCTCAGCGGCAGCGGCGGCAAGGTCGCCGCTCACAGGTTCCAGCAGGCTGTCGAAGTCGACGTCGGGGTCGCGTAGGTAGACGAGGCTGAGGATATGCGTCAGCGCCGAAGAAGACAGGACACGCGCCTGGGCCTCGACCGCGGGGCCAAAGCCGTCTACGACATCTTCAAGCGCACGACCTAGGAAGGGAAGCATCTTGGCAGGGCCGTCCTCCGCATCGGCCAGCGGCTCCTCCAAGCCGCTCTCGTAAAGCGTCTTCAGCGCGACACGAGCCCTCTTCTCCATCTTCGCGAAGGCCACCCGATCCTCCGCCAGGACCTTCGCCTTGGCTTCTAGCTCGGTCCTCTCCGCCTTCAGCGACCGCTCCAGCGTCTCCAACCGGTCGTGGCGGTCATCAAGCTTGACGTCCCGGTCCTTGACGGCAGCCTCCCGAGCCTTCATCTCCCTCTCTTTCTCCTGGCGGCCGTGGACCTCCTTGGCGAGCTCGTCGCGTAGGCCTTGCAGCTCGATCTCCAGTGCCTCGCAGCGAGCCTTGGCAGCCTCAGCGTCGCCTAGGGCAGCGTCGCGAGTGGCCTTGGCTTGATTGGCGGCCTGCTTCCCCCCATCGGAGGCCGCCATGGCCTGGCTCAGCGCCACTCGGACGGAGGCAGCGGAACGGGCCCAGCAAGAAGCTAGCTCCAGGCGCCTGGCCACTAGGCGAGGGTCCACGCTCAGAATATCCTCCCACAACTGGCTCAGCTCGCTGGCGACCTGGACGAAGACGGCGGCAAAGGAAACAGAAGAAGCGAGAACCGGCGGAGTGGGCGAAGAAGACTGCAGCGTGATCACATCTTGGCAGGAAGGAACCCCCTGGGCCTTGGCTGCCCCGGCTACAGCATCGAGCGCAGTCGACTCCAGGGTTAGCGGGGCCACGGGGGCTGACTCCTCGCCGAGGCGTCCCAGTCGGACTCGCGAGGAGGCTAACCGCCGAGCACCACGATCGTAGGTAATCATGACAGGTTTCTCTACATGTAGGGACTTGTCAAGTCGTGCGGTCACCGGGGCATCGTGGGGAAGCGCATACGCCCACGTCCAATCAATCACCACGCGGCGCCCAAGGCCGCAGGCTATTAGGGCCCGCGGCGCTTCGCGCTTGCCCCTTCGCTTCCCTGCTAGGTCAAGCCTGGGCGCACCTTGGGCCTGGGGGCTACTATTGGCGTTCTGGGAACGGGGGTCCCCAGACTTGCCTGCCTGCGGCCTGCGGCGTGGCTCAAGTGGGGGCCCAGCGCGACCCATCTTCATCAGCTCAAGCTCAAGACCCTCGCGAGGGGCCAAGCCTCGCGAGGCGGACAACAGGAAGCTTCCTCAGAGGCAGCCTCGTCAGGCATGCTCGCGAGGAGGCGGAGAGATCAAGGCAGGGGTACCTCGCGAGGAGCCCGTGACTCAAGCCATGACGTTCGAGACCAGGCGGGCGCCGGCCTTCGCAGTGTCCTTGTTTCCCCTTTGGTGCAAAGGGGGCAAGCACAGGCCAAGGCATCGGCAAAGGTTACCATTCCGGTGCAATGAGACCAAGACCAGCAGAGTGGCAGGACGGAGGTCACCGTGGAGCCCAAGACGACGTCATCACTAGTACTTTTGGCAGCCGAAGACCACCTTTGGTCAGGATAACTTGTACTAGATGTTCCCCTTCAAGATGGCCAATTGTTGGCGCCCTTCCCGCTCATTATTTGGGAAGAGGCCCAGGGCCTCTATAAATAGAGCTAGCGACCACAGAGTAGGGGGAGGGGGAGAACAATATAGAAGGATCCAGAGAGCGATCTAGGAGGGAGACGGCTAGAGATATGGTAGAACCCCAACAGAGAGAGAGAGAGGTGACTGAACTCACCCTAGCAGTTCATCGCACCAGCTCAAGAACACCTCTCGCGAGGTTGTTCTTCCCTTGTACTGTTCATCATCAGCCCCTGAGGCAATCCACCACACCACACACTGGAGTAGGGTATTACACCACAACGGTGGCCCGAACCAATATAAACCTCGTGTCCCTTGTGTTGTTCGTTGTTTCCAGCTTAGATCACGTGGGGAGATTGGACGTAGATCGGTAGGGGAGAGATCTCCACGTTCACCCTAGTGTTCGAACCTCAAGGGTCTGCCGGAACCCGAAATCCGACAACATCCGAGACAAGTAGACCGACTCCTGCCTGCATCTACTACTATTACTCCACACATCGACCGCTATCCAGCATGCATCTAGAGTATTAAGTTCAAGAGAACAGAGTAACGCTTTAAGCAAGATGACATGATGTAGAGGGATAAACTCATGCAATATGAAATAAACCCCATCATGTTATCCTCGATGGCAACAATACAATACGTGCCTTGATGCCCCTACTGTCACTGGGAAAGGACACCGCAAGATTGAACCCAAAGCTAAGCACTTCTCCCATTGCAAGAAAGATCAATCTAGTAGGCCAAACCTAACTGATAATTCGAAGAGACTTGCAAAGTTAACCAATCATAGATAAAAGGATTCAGAGAAGATTCAAATACTGTTCATAGATAAACTTGTTCATAAACCCACAATTCATCAGTCTCAACAAACACACTGCAAAAGAAGATTACATCGAATAGATCTCCAGAAGAGAGGGGGAGAACTTTGTATTGAGATCCAAAAAGAGAGAAGAAGCCATCTAGCTAATAACTATGGACCCGTAGGTCTGAAGTAAACTACTCACACTTCATCGGAGAGGGTATGGTCTTGATGTAGAAGCCCTCCGTGATCGATGCCCCCTCCGGCGGAGCTCCAGAACAGGCCCCAAGATGGGATCTCATGGTTATAGAAAGTTACGGCGGTGGAATTAGGGTTTTGGCTCCGTATCTGGTAGTTTGAGGGTATGTAGGTATATATAGGAGGACGGAGTACGTCGGTGGAGCAACAGGGGGCCCACGAGGGTGGAGGGCACGCCTAGGGGGGTAGGCGCGCCCCCCTACCTCATGGCCTCCTGGTTGATGTCTTGACGTAGGGTCCAAGTCCTCTGGATCATGTTCGTTTCGAAAATCACGTTCCCGAAGGATTCATTCCGTTTGGACTCCGTTTGATATTCTTTTTTTCGAAACCCTAAAATAGGCAAAAAAACAGCAATTATGGGCTAGGCCTCCGATTAATAGGTTAGTCCCAAAAATAATATAAAAGTGTATAATAAAGCCCAATAATGTCCAAAATAGAATATAATATATCATGGAACAATCAAAAAATTATAGATACGTTGGAGATGTATCAAGCATCGCCAAGCTTAATTCCTGCTCGTCCTTGAGTTGGTAAATGATAAAAACAGAATTTTTGATGTGGAATGCTACTTGGCATAATTTCAATGTAATTCTTCTTAATTGTGGTATGAATATTCAGATCCGAAAGATTCAAGACAAAAGTTCAATACTAACATAGAAATAATAATACTTCAAGCATACTAACTAAGCAATTATGTCTCTTCAAAATAACATGGCCAAAGAAAGTTATCCCTACAAAATCATATAGTCTGGCTATGCTCTATCTTCACCACACAAAGTATTTAAATCCTGCACAACCCCGATGATATGCCAAGCAATTGTTTCATACTTTTTGTGTTCTCAAACTTTTTCAATCTTCACGCAATACATGAGCGTGAGCCATGGACATAGCACTTTAGGTGGAATAGAATGGTGGTTGTGGAGGAGACAAAAAGGGGGAAGATAGTCTCACACCAACTAGGCGTATCAACGGGCTATGGAGATGCCCATCAATATATATCAATGTGAGTGAGTAGGGATTGCCATGCAACGGATGCACTAGAGCTATAAGTGTATGAAAGCTCAACAAAAGGAACTAAGTGGGTGTGCATCCAACTCGCTTGCTCACGAAGACCTAGGGCATTTTGAGGAAGCCCATCATTGGAATATACAAGCCAAGTTCTATGATGAAAATTTTCCACTAGTATATGAAAGTGATAACATAGGAGACTCTCTATCATGAAGATCATGGTGCTACTTTGAAGCACAAGTGTGGTAAAAGGATAGTAGCATTGTCCCTTCTCTATTTTTCTCTCATTTTTTATTTGGGCTTCTTTGGCCTCTCTTTTTTCGTCCGGAGTCTCATCCCGACTTGTGGGGGAATCATAGTCTCCATCATCCTTTCCTCACTTGGGACAATGCTCTAAAAATGATGATCATCACACTTTTATTTACCTACAACTCAACAATTACAACTCAATACTTAGAACAAAATATGACTCTATGTGAATGCCTCCGGCGGTGTACCGGGATATGCAATGAATCAAGAGTGACATGTATGAAAGAATTATGAACGGTGGCCTTGCCACAAAGACAATGTCAACTACATGATCATGCAAAGCAATATGACAATGATGGAGCGTGTCATAGTAAATGGAACGGTGGAAAGTTGCATGGCAATATATCTCGGAATGGCTATGGAAATGCCATAATAGGTAGGTATGGTGGCTGTTTTGACGAAGGTATATGGTGGGTGTATGTGTAACGCCCCGAGACCGATGTGCCAGGTGTCTTCCAGTTATTCGCTTGCGTGTTGCATCTTGCCATGTCATCATACGCATTGCATCTGCATGTTTTCGAAACTTGCATCCGTCCGGGTTTCCCCAGTTCCGTCCGTTGTCCATTCTGAGTCCAACCACACTCGCACGCGCCTGCGGCATGTCCGAAATAGTATTTTATAAGTGGCCGGAAAATGTTCTCGGAATGGGTTGAAAGTTGGCATGCGGTCTTATTATAGTGTAGATAGACCGCATGTCAAGTTTCATCGCATTCAGAGTTAGTTTGATAGCCCAACCGTTAAACTATAGCGGCATTATAGCCGGTCTTTTCGTCGGACGTTTTCGGTCTCCGGAAACAGTCGCCGGGTCTCTCTCTTCTCTTCTCTCAGCTCGAGGCCGTCTACACAGCCCACTACTAACCGCCAGGCCCTACCTAACCTCTCTCGTCAGCCCGTGACCCTCCTCGCGCGCGTCCGAAAGTTGTCCCGAACCCGACCCAGACTGTCGTCACTGTTGGATCCAGAACATCCCCAAACATCTACAAAACATCACCGTTTCCTTATTTGGAATCCCTACCTATTTTATTCTCGTCCGTTGGATTTCGATCCGATGATCCAAATCCCTCTCCTTTAATCCTTTTGCTATATATAAGAGGACCAAACCCTAAAATCTAGGGAGATGTCCCATCCATCAAATCCTCCGCCGCCGCTGTTTTTCTCCCACCTCGGGATCCCCTTCGCAACAACCACACACTACCTCTCAATCCCCACTCAGCCAACCACCGAGACCACAACCACCTCCTCCCACCTCAGGATCCTCCCAGATCCCCATCGTCAAACCCACACACCTCACCAATCTCCGCTGCTCTTTGCTTCCCAACCGGTGCCAACCACCGAGACCATAGCCAGACCTTCCCTGCTCCTTTCCTTCTCCTTCTCCTTCCCTGCCTCTACTCCCTCCTCTCACATCTCTCTCTTTCTCTCTGTACAGCTGCAACAGGGAGCACGCCAGGCGCCATGGCCGCCGAAGGAACTCCGCCGCCTCACCGAATCCACGCCTCCATCTCTCCGTGCATCAAGGTCGCCATCCCTGCCGGACCTGCAGGACGCCAAGTCCAATGCCATGGGCACCTCCTCTGCCCGATCCCGCCTCTGTCTCGACTTCGCCGTGCTCCTCCTCTGCCCCGAGCCTCTGCCGTGACCAGCACCCGAGCAGCAGGGCCGCCAGCGCGCCCGTTGCCTCCTCCTCGCGCGCCTGCCGCCCTCGCTTTCTCTCTTCTTCCCCTTTTTCGTTCGGCTTCTTTGATTAACTCTCTCTCTCCATGTCCTTGCCTCGAACAGGAGCACCAGCCGGCGCCACCATCATCGGAGATGGGCTCCCGCCGGCCGAATCCGACGCGGCCCGTGTCCTCGGCCTCGTCCCCGCCTCCAGGGCGCCGCGCCGCCCACAGGAGACCACTTGCGCTGCCCGCCAAGTCCCTGCCGCCCCTGCATCTCCTGCAACGAGCTGGAGCTCGCCCGATGCCACCTTTTCTCCCTGATCCGATTGGACACCAGATCCGGCCATCTCCGACGCATACCCGCCGGTTCCCGTCGACCCTGTCGCCAGAACCTCCCCGGCGCCTGCGTCGCCCTGAACCTGTCGCTGCAGTTTTCCTTCAGAACAAGAAGAGCAGCTCACCGCCCTGCTCGACCGGATTGACCGCACCTCCATGCACCTGGGCTGCCTCCTCTTCGTTCGTTGACCGAGGCCCAGTCCCCACCTCCATAGATCTGGGCCTTTGGCCCATGGTAAGCAGCACCCGAGCCCCTGTGCAATGTTGGGCCGGCCTCTATTTCGGCCCATAGGTTTTGTTTCCTTTGTGCAATTTTATCATTTTCCAGAGAATGTGGTTTTTACAGAAAAGCCCCTCTTGTTCATGCATTTAATATCTCACAAACCGTGCATCGGATTAAAACAAGTTATATATGAAACTTGCTTAGAATTTTGTCTAGATTCGTAATATCCAACTTTCATCCATGTTCAAAATGTTTAAAATGATGTTTGTTTAAATTTGCCCCTATGCCATGCTAAAATGATTTATTTCATAACTAAATAACCGTAACTCGGATTTCAATAAACTTTATATGTATATGGGGTAGAATTTTTGCCTGGTTTAACATGGTGGCATCACTTTGCATGATTAACAACTATAAAATATGGTTTAGGGCAGAACAGTACCAGAACTAATATATGCATATGGGGGTTTACTGGAATTGTTGTTCGTTGCTTCCGGCCTCATTTAAACTTGACTAGATAGGTAGTTTTACTTTGCTTCACCCTCTTGCCATGTTCAACAACATTTAATATTGTTGGGTACATAAACGAGATCGAACTAAATAACTTGATGTGGTGTTTCGTCAATATGCAACCCGTTGCATATTGAGCCCCACTTAATTTGTAGGGTTGTTTGTGCACTTTACCATGCCATGCTTCATTAAACCGGACATGCATCATACTTGATTGTGCATCATGCCATGTTGTTGTAGTGGTTGTTTACTATGTTGTTTGCTTCTTTCCGGGTTGCCTTTCTCGTGAGCTTCGGTTCCGTTCCGGAGTTGTGAGGATCCGTTAGACTTCGTCCGTGTGTCTTCTTCATGACTCGTTCTTCTTCCTTGCGGGATCTCAGGCAAGATGATCATATCCTCGAAATCACTTCTATCTTTGCTTGCTAGATGCTCGCTCTTTTGCTATGCCTATGCTGCAATACCTACCACTTGCTTGTCATGCCTCCCATATTGTTGAACCAAGCCTCTAACCCACCTTATCCTAGCAAACCATTGTTCGGCTATGTTACCGCTTTGCTCAGCCCCTCTTATAGCGTTGTTAGTCGTAGGTGAAGATTGAAGTTTGTTCCTTGTTGGAACATGGAGATTTTGTTCCTTGTTGGAGCATGTTTACTTGTTGGGATATCACAATATATCTTATTTAATTAATGCATCTATATACTTGGTAAAGGGTGGAAGGCTCAGCCTTATGCCTGGTGTTTTGTTCCACTCTTGCCGCCCTAGTTTCTGTCATATCGGTGTTATGTTCCCGGATTTTGCGTTCCTTACGCGGTTGGGCTATAATGGGAACCCCTTGACAGTTCGCCTTGAATAAAACTCTTCCAGTAATGCCCAACATTGGTTTTACCATTTGCCACCTAGCCTCTTTTTCCCTTGGGTTCCGCGGACTCAAGGGTCATCATTATTTTAAACCCCCCTGGGCCAGTGCTCCTCTGAGTGTTGGTACGACCGAGCAGACTTTGGGGCCACCTCGGGGAAACTTGAGGTTTGGTTTTACTCGTAGGATGTCTCATCTGAGTGTGCCCTGAGAACGAGATATGTGCAGCTCCTATCGGGATTTGTCGGCACATTCGGGCGGTGTTGCTGGATTTGTTCTACCTTGTCGAAGTTGTCTTGTAGAACCGGGATGCCGAGTCTGATCGGAATGTCTCGGGAGAAGGTTTATCCTTCGTTGACCGTGAGAGCTTGTGACGGGCTAAGTTGGGACTCCCCTGCAGAGATTTGAACTTTCGAAAGCCGTGCCCGTGGTTATGGGCAGATGGGAATTTGTTAATGTCCGGTTGTAGATAACTTGAACCTTAACTTAATTAAAATAAATCAACGGTGTGAGTTACCGTGATGGTCTCTTCTCGGTGGAGTTCGAGAAGTGAACACGGTGTTGGAGTAATGTTTGCCGTAGTTGGTTCTCTAGTGCTTCGTTCGTGCTTTGCCTTCTCTTCTCGCTCTCTTTTGCGAACAGGTTAGCCGCCATATATGCTAGTCGCTTGCTGCAGCTCCACATATTTACCTTTCCTTTCCTATAAGCTTAAATAGTCTTGATCGCGAGGGTGCGAGATTGCTGAGTCCCCGTGACTCACAGATACTTCCAAAACCAGTTTGCAGGTGCCGATGTTACCGAGCAGGTGACGCAACCAAGTTCAAGGAGGAGCTCGTTGAAGATCTTGTCCTTTGTTTTGTTTCATTCTAGTTGATCAGTAGTGGAGTCCAGTTGGGGTCGATCGGGGACCTTGTCGCATTTGGGGTTCTTCTTTTATTTTGGTTCCGTAGTCGGACCTTGATTGTATCTGGTTGATGTAATGCTTTAATTCATGTATTGTGTGAAGTGGCGATTGTAAGCCAACTATGTATCTTTTCCCTTATTGTACTACATGGGTTGTTTGCGAAGATTACCTCACTTGCGACATTGCTTTCAATGCGGTTATGCCTCTAAGTCGTGCTTCGACACGTGGGAGATATAGCCGCATCGAGGGTGTTACAGTATGATACCGGCGAAACGTGTGCGGTATTAGAGAGGCTAGCAACGGTGGAAGGAAGAAAAGTGTGTATGATCCATGGACTCAACCTTAGTCATAAAGAACTCATATACTTATTGCAAAAATCTACAAGTTATCAAAGCAAAGTATTATGCGCATGCTCCTAGGGGGATAGATTGGTAGGAAAAGACCATCGCTCGTCCCCGACCGCCACTCATAAGGAAGACAATCAATAAATAAATCATGCTCCGACTTCATCACATAACGGTTCACCATACGTGCATGCTACAGGAATCACAAACTTTAACACAAGTATTTCTCAAATTCACAACTACTCAACTAGCATGACTCTAATATCACCATCTCCATATCTCAATACAATTATCAAGTATCAAACTTCTCATAGTATTCAACACACTCATAAGAAAATTTTATTATTAATCTTGAATGCCTAACATAATTAAAGCAAATTTGTGATAGCCTGGCTTATTAGGGATGATAGACTACTCATATCAATAAGGAATTCCTTCTTTTCCGGAAGCCCATCCGGACAGAACTCCAAAGTTAAGCGTGCTCAGCTTGGAGTAGTTTCAGGATGGGTGACTGTCGGTGTCAAAACCGGCGGATCTCGGGTAGGGGGTCCCGAATTGTGCGTCTAGGCCGGATGGTAACAGGAGGCAGGGGACACAATGTTTTACCCAGGTTCGGGCCCTCTTAATGGAGGTAAAACCCTATGTCCTGCTTGATTAATATTGAAGATATGTGTAGTACAAGAGTAGATCTACCACGAGATCAGAGAGGCTAAAACCCTAGAAGGTAGCCTAGGGTATGATTGTATGTTGTGATTGTTGTCCTACGGACTAAAACCCTTCGGTTTATATAGACACCGGAGAGGGTTAGGGTTACACAAGTCGGTTACAAAGGAGGAGATATCCATATACGTATTGCCTAGCTTGCCTTCCACGCCAAGTAGAGTCCCATCCGGACACGAGACGAAGTCTTCAATCTTGTATCTTCATAGTCTAACAGTCTGGCTAATGGAGATAGTCCGGCTGTCCGGAGACCCCCTAATCCTGGACTCCTACAGTAGCCCCTGAACCAGGCTTCAATGACGACGAGTCCAGAGCGCAGTATTGTCTTCGGCATTGCAAGGCGGGCTCGTTCTCCGAATACATGACAGAAGAAGTTGAATACGAGGATAGTGTCCGACCCTGCAAAATAAATTCCACATTCCACCGTAGAGAGAATAACGTTTTCGCAGATCTAATTTGCTGGCTTGTTTTGGCAGCATGGCGTTACGTCACGGCCCGATGATTATTCGAACCGTTTCTTTTAACCAGCTCCACACATAACGCGAGGCGGTTTCATGACACGTCTTGCTGAAGCGGAGATCGTGTTCCCCCAATTACGGGATTCTCATTAATGTGGTCGTGGGTAACCCAACCGTGTCTAGGACTCCTAGATTATAGGCAAGTCCTAAACGGCTATGGAGAGGACGCTTGATATTCACCCTCTTTATAAAGGGACGAGGTTTTTCTTTTTCTCTCTCATGCTCAATCAAACCCTTCCTTCGCCTCGAGTTCTAACACCCAAAGCCCAGGTTAGGTGCTCCGGATCTTCAATCATGTCTGGATCCAGCCTTCAAGGCCGATGGATGCCCTCCTCCATTACGGAAGAGGACATTAAGAAGTTGAGGGAGGCCAGATACCTGACCGCCGAGGTTTCGCATCGGCTGCCTGCTCGAGGGCAGATCGTCCCTACTCTCGAACCCAACGAGAACGTTGTGTTCGTCTCCCACTTCCTCCGAGGTCTAGGCCTCACTCTGGATCCTTTCGTCAGGGGTTTGATGTTCTATTACAGGCTAGATTTTCATGATCTAGCTCCGGACTCCTTTCTTCACATCTCGACGTTTATTGTCGTGTGTGAGGCCTTCCTCCGTGTTACCCCTCACTTCGGCCTGTGGCTCAAGACCTTTGAAGTAAAGCCGAAGATGATCGAGGGGCGACAGGCAGCGTGCGGAGGTGCATCAATAGGCAAGATCTCCATGGCCGGAAGGTTCCTTTCCAGAGGTGTCCGAATTATGGCAACGGGAGTGGTTTTACGTCACGGCTCCCCGAAGTGCCAAGTGCGCGGCTGCCCCCGCTTTCCGCTCGGGACCCCCACCACAACTGATGTCATGGGTTAGTAGAGGCCTGAGCTGGGGTCCAGCCAAGGACGTGCCTATACTGCAAAGCCGCATTCGAGATATCTTCGAGGGAGATTTTAATTTGGCTGTGGTAATACAAGTTATGCTGGTTCGTCAAGTCCAGCCTTGCAGACGCCGGCCCCTTCGCTTGTGGGAGTTCAACCCAGAGGGACCGCGCTCCATTCAAAGTTTCCTCGGCCTGACGCACGAGGAGATGTACAAGTCATTCTTCGGATCTCAAGTGGAGTGTCCGGATATTACCGAGGACGTGGGCCTGAGCAGTAACCGCGCCGCCGAACAAGTAAGAAATCCTCTGGCCGAACACACTGTCTTTTATTCGATGTTGTTTCTGAGAGTTTGCTTTTTGACCAGGACTTGCTAACGAAGGCGAAGATGATTCGGTGTTTGGCCCCCCTCCCCGAGGGTTTAGAAAATCCGGTATTGGAAAAGATGCTCGAGGTCGCACCTTTCCCAGAGCCCTCGAAGGAAGATACTAGGGGGGGTTAATACGGGCGGGCACGGGCCCCTGTCACTGTCGTTCCAACCGCGGGAATGAGCATCTCGATGAAGGAGGACAACCGGGGGAGCAAATGGACTGCTTCCGAGGATCCGGAAGCCGAACCCTCCAACGGGAGAAGAAATCTCCCACAGAAGGTCCCGCCTTGGGGGGTGCTCCTGCCGCACACAGTCCGCGGGGGGATCTTCCCTCCAACGAGTCGTAAGTGATCCCAAAATACTTTAAGGTATGCTATCTTTCTTCTGAGAAAATAACCACCGCATATATCTTGCAGTTCGGGCCTTAGCCCCTCTCAGATGAGCTCGTCTTCGGGGGATCTTCTTCCAGAGATGATGGAGAGCGAAACGCCTCCCCCGGACTCCTCCGCTCCAGAAGCGGGCAACCCCGAAGTGTCGTCACGGAGGGCCTCTCCGAATCCGGTGAGGCCAGAAGATAATCCCATAGACCCCCGAAGTCCCCAGCGTCCGGCTCCCGAGGAGAGCAGACAAAAGAGTCCGACACCGTCTGATGCACGGTCGGACGTTCTGAGGGAGTTGGTGGGGTGAGCGGCCATCTCAGAAGAACACCGTGTGCTGATGGGTACGGTGATGGAGAGAATCTCGTCCGCCAAAAGCGGATCACATGAAGCCTTTATGAGTCTACTGACAGGCTTTGAGGTAGGTAAGAATGTGATAGTACTGCACGTGTTAGGTGTGCCCTGTGTAGATAGTAGCCCCTGAGACTCTGGTTGTCGTCGAGAACGGCGGCGAACAGAGGATCATATTCTCAGGCAATAACCAGACTGCCCTTATGTGCAGGTGGTGGAGGCTCTGGTGGCTAGCCGGACTAGTGAGTTTGCCAAATTAAAACGGCAACTGAATGCGGCAGACGCCGACCTCGAGCTTGTTAACAAGAGGCTTGACGAGGCACATGGTAAGTGTTATTATCTGGTGAACGCCGGATAGTAAGAGAAGCATAATGCCAGTATCTTTAATATGTTGTGACTGCAGATGGAGCTGCCTCCGTGGAAACCTTGCGGGCAGAACTTGCCCGAGCCAAGGAACAAGCGAGGATTAGTAATGTTGCTGCTTTGAAGGCGGCCGAAGAGTTGAAGGCTGAGAAGGCCGCACATTGCGAGAGCCAGGAGAAGATGGCCAAGATGGCCGTGGAATTAAAAGACACTGCCGACCGTTGACGGGTCCTTGAAAAGGAAAACCGAGCAAAGGCAGCGGACCTTGAGAAGGCCACGGCAACGGAGAAGGACACCCATTCTGCTATGAGAGCGAAGAAGGAGGAGCTGCGGGAAGCCGGGGATATTGCGGCTGGGAAACTCTTCATGTTACGGAGGAAGTTCAGAGATCCACGGTATGCCCCTCTGGATTGGCTGTGGAGTTCGGTAGATGCGTATATGGATTTGGTGGCGAGTGCTGCCGATGCTGCCAAGTACTTCCAAGGTCAGACAGATCGTGAAGTGGACAAGTTGTTCTGGTTGCAGTTCAACGTTCCAGAGCGTCCGCTTTCATTGACTGACCAGCTAGCCGAATGGGCCGAACTGAATAGGTTGTCCAGACTCGCCATGAGGGCTGTTGTGGATCAGCTGTGGCCGGAGAAGCAAAAGTCGGATAGCTATTTCAGCTTAGTGCAGCAGTTCCTTGGTGTGATGCTGCGCATTAATGCGATGAAGAGGTCGGCGTGCATAGAAGGCTCACGGATGGCCCTTGCCCGTGTTAAAGCATATTGGGCGGAGATGGACGCTTCCGTAGTCGCGGCGCAGGGTTCGGTCATAGGCCTAGTGGCAGCCGAGCATTATTTCGAGGAGGTTCTCGAGGGTGCTCGTTTGATAGAGGCACAGTGCTTGAAGAATATTATGTTTGAGTGATATGTATTCTCATTGTAAACACAATGCTTTTATGAAGTTTTTATAAGGCTATTTTTATACTTTTTCCTGAAAGTAGTATGAAGCGTCCTGTGCGGCCGTTTATGTATACATGTGTATAACCTGAAAGATTGCAGCCGTCGGCTTCAACCCCCACGCATATAATGTGGAGGTGCTCACAAAAAACGCGTGTTCACACTTAACCCAATGTCTTGGTCCTAATAAGGAGGTGATAGCGCAGCGAGCGAGGCAAACGGACTATAATGCTTTAACACTTTCACTTAGCCATAGGAGTTTGATAGTGGGGCTACTAGATAGCCCCTGGTGGCTCCGCACTCTCCCGATCGCAGGGTGCGTACATGCCTGGCCGGAAAACAGCCCTTCGTTAAGGCGGAGGAATTCTAACATTATGATAGGTCATCGAGTGGTTGACCAGTCTCATGCTATATCATGACAGACAGTTTTCGGCTTTCTCTACTGAGGTGCTTGTCCGGATGAACCAGGGCACAATCGCAGTAGTTCTCCTGTTGCTACCTTAGCCGGTAAAGCGGAACGTAAGGCACCAAAACATAGGAGCCAGGAAAACCCAACATTTGACCAAAGACAATGATTCGAAGCTGATGCATATAAGGCCAAACTCGCGATGCCGAACACTCCCTAAGGTATTCGGTCTTTATGGTATAAACCGGGCCGAAATAGTGCCGCTTGTAAGAAGCCCCTTGTGTCCAGGTACGTGCATTATTCTGACGTGGCCACATGCCAAGACATCAGCATCCTTCTCAACTGTGTTGAGAATTCGGTGGATATGTATCAACAAGAGACGGTAAAAAAGGTTTACACAGGGTCTTAATCTAAAAAGAATCCTTGGAGCGGGTCCCTGCTGCACGTCTGCGCCTGTGTCTCCGTTGTGCCGTATCCTGGACGGGTGTAGCACGATGATTGTCTATAAAAGGGAGGAGCTTAGGTGAAAAAGTTGTCGTGCAAAAAGATAGTTTTTAAAGAAACCATGTATAATTCAAGGTGAGTAAGAATTGCCACTTGTCTGCGCACGTTGAGCTCCTTGTATTTGTAAGAGGGGTGTGATCATTGATCCAGTATAAATTGCATATAGCTGCGCCGGACTCGTCTAACCGTGTCCGATGTCGGGACGACCTGCTAAATGCTTTAGTTGGTGAGGCCAGTTTTAGTGTGCAGCTGCTAGGGCAGCCGCACGCTCTTCGGCGCGCTTAATACTTCCGTTCACTGTAATGATGCCACGTGGACCAGGCATCTTGAGTGTGAGGGAAGCGTAGTGTGGTATTGCATTAAAGCGAGCAAGAGCTTCATGTCCGAGTAGTGCTTGATAGCCACTTTGGAACGAAGCGATGTGGAAGGTTAAATGTTTGCTACGGAAGTTATCGGGGAAGCCGAATATAACTTTTAGTAGCAGGGAGCCCGTGCAATGAGCCCCTGGGCCTGGCATTACTCCTTTAAAGGTAATATTGCTATGGCAAATTTTTGTTGGTTCTATCCCCATTTCGCAGATTGTATCCTGGTATATCAGGTTTAGACTGCTGCCACCGTCCATCAGGACTCGTGTGAAGTGGTA
Organism: Triticum urartu; assembly: GCF_003073215.2. NCBI lineage: Eukaryota > Viridiplantae > Streptophyta > Magnoliopsida > Poales > Poaceae > Triticum > Triticum urartu. The sequence goes on from NC_053023.1 coordinate 363,973,139, forward strand.
TCCGTCAATTATTGGGTCTAATACCAGGGCAGCCCATCCTGCACGCCGGATACTTGCTGAGTAATCACGATGGTCGAAAGTGATCGATTGAGACGACCAGTGGCAGGACTCCGCGGTGATAGGCCTTCGGGCGTATTTTTCTAGGAGTGCCGTTTTGTTTCTTCCATTGATCACGTGTAACACGTTTACTGTTTTGACTTCTGGTGGAAATTTCTTTTGTTCCCCAGTGTCTTCCTTTATAGGCTCATCCTCATCTTCGCTTGGTGTATCCTCCCCCTTGTGTACGACGTTGAGCTTGCCGGACTGCTTGAAGACCCAACATTCTCTGTGGGTATGATTGGCTGGTTTGCCAGGGGTGCTATGGACCTGACATATTTGGTCCAAAATTTTGTTTAGGCTGGACAGTTCGTCTCTGGCGCCTTTAGAGGGCGGCTTTTGCTGACCTGGCCGAGAGCTTTTGAATCCGGCGTTTACTGCCGTGCTCTTCGTGATGTCTCCTTTATTCCGGTGTTTGTTATTGCTATTGCGTCGTGATTTCCCATTTTCATCTCTGACTTCAGATGTATTGGGGTCACTGGTGCTGCATCGGGCTAGCCAGCTGTCCTCACCCGTGCAAAAGCGGTTCATGAGGCTTGTTAATGCTGCCATTGTTCTTGGTTTTTTTAGCCGAGGTGTCGGGCAAGCCATTCGTCACGGACGCTGTGCTTAAAAGATGCCAAGGCTTCGGCGTCCGGACAGTCGAAAATTTGGTTCTTTTTAGTAAGAAACATGTTCCAAAGCTTTCGGGCTGACTCTCCGGGCTGTTGCGTTATATGACTCAAATCATCCGCGTCCGGAGGTCGGACATATGTCCCTTGAAAGTTTGCCCGAAAAGCGTCTTCGAGCTCTGCCCAGCTTCCAATGGAATTTTCGGGGAGGCCTTTAAGCCAGTGACGAGCTGGCCCTTTGAGTTTGAGTGCTAAGTACTTGATGGCGTGGAGATCATCTCCTCGAGTCATATGGATGTGGAGGATATAGTCCTCGATCCAGACCCCAGGGTCTGTTGTTCCGTCGTATGCCTCTATGTTTACAGGTTTGAATCCCTTTGGAAATTCATGATCCAGCACCTCATCGGTGAAACATAGGGGGTGTGCAGCACCCCTGTATCTGGGTGTACCGCGTTGTTCGGATGTTTGTTGTGTTATATCGTATGCTGGGGCGCGCTTGCATGGTCCATAGATGGATTTGGTTGCGATGTCCTTTTGGTGCAAGCCCTCGCGTGAATCGTGTATTTTCTTGTGAGTGGCATTGTTTGCCGCTCTATGTTGGCCGTGAGGTCATCTATCCGGCCAGGTGGCTGTTCTGATTTTTGGTTGTGAGGGGTCTGAGGCCTCCTCATCGAATTCAGGTAGCAACTTCCGCTTTGGGTAGCTCTTGGTGGGGCGACTGTCGCCGTACTTTGTTGCTGTGTTGAGTACTTTACTCCATGTGATTTGGAGTGTGTCCTACGCAGCCTTGAGCCTTTGCTTCTGCTTTTTCAGACTCCTCACGGTGGCAACAAGCCTTTGACAAGCATTCTGCTGCTCCGGGTGCCTGTCCGGCGTTGTGTCGTCCAGACTATTATCTTTGACAGAATTGGTTTGTTCGGTTTGATTCTCTGTATTGTCGTGGTCCGGCAGTGGTTCGCCCTGCTCCAACGATGGGTTTGTGTGATCATTATTTCTGGCGAGGCGGGATTTGGGGCGGTGCTTGCGCCGCCGCTATGACTGCTTCTCGAGGGAACAAGCCTTCGGTGCGTCCTTCCGTTCCTCGTCGTCTTCTTTTGGTGTGTCCACCATGTATATGTCATATGATGAAGTGGACGTCCAGTGCCCTGTGGGCGGTGGTTCCTCTTCGCCTCCCGCATCGTTGTCCATACTGTCGATGTCTGCGGAGTCGAAGTCGAGGATGTCGGTTGAGTTATTGACAGTGGCTATTAAGTGGGTGGTGGGTGGGCATCGAATTTCTTCGTCGTCCGCATCCCAATCCTGTTGGCCATAATCCGGCCAGGGCTCTCCTGACAAAGAGAGAGACCTTAGTGAATTCAGAATGTCGCCGAAGGGCGAGTGCTGAAAGATATCCGCGGCGGTGAATTCCATGATCGGCGCCCAATCGGATTCGATTGGCAGGGGCGCGGATGGTTCGGGGTCCGGAAGAGAGTCCGGCACCTTGGAGTCACGGGCTGTGCAGAGGATTATGCTGGTGTTTGGCTCGATCGCCGTCGAGACTGCAGCCCCTGAGGCGGTGTCTAGCCACCCATCCTCGATTGGCGTAGTTGGCTCCGAGCTAAGGGTCAGAGCTGATGCGGGCGCGGCCTCTGGAGTACCGTCCGGTGGCAGAGCTAGGTCATACCCATCGCGACAGTGCGGCGCGCCCGGCTGTGGGTCGAATCCGTCGAAGATCAAGTCCCCACGGATGTTGGCCGTGTAATTCAAACTTCCAAATCTGACCTGATGGCCAGGGGCGTAGCTTTCAATCTGCTCCAGATGGCCAAGCGAATTAGCCCATAGTGCAAAGCCGCCGAATACGAAGACCTGTCCAGGGAGAAAAGTCTCACCCTGGACCGCATCTCTATCGATGATAGTAGGAGCTATCAAGCCTAACGGCGACGACACAGAGGAACTCTCAATGAAAGCACCAATGTCGGTGTCAAAATCGGCGGATCTCGGGTAGGGGGTCCCGAACTGTGCGTCTAGGCCGGATGGTAACAGGAGGCAGGGGGCACAATGTTTTACCCAGGTTCGGGCCCTCTTGATGGAGGTAAAACCCTACATCCTGCTTGATTAATATTGAAGATATGTGTAGTACAAGAGTAGATCTACCACGAGATCAGAGAGGCTAAACCCTAGAAGCTAGCCTATGGTATGATTGTATGTTGTGATTGTTATCCTCCGGACTAAAACCCTCCGGTTTATATAGACACCGGAGAGGGTTAAGGTTACACAAGGTCGGTTATAAAGGAGGAGATATCCATATACGTATTGCCTAGCTTGCCTTCCACGCCAAGTAGAGTCCCATCCGGACACGAGACGAAGTCTTCAATCTTGTATCTTCGTAGTCTAACAGTCCGGCCAATGGAGATAGTCCGGCTGTCCGGAGACCCCCTAATCCAGGACTCCCACAGTGATCGACCGGGAGGACAAAGTGTGCGGAAAATACTAGTATTGATCTATGGGGCCAGTCTAGATCCCGCCAGGAGTAACGACCACCGGTGGGTGTGTCCGGGGAATTACAAGTTCGTATCAAAGCCGACCCTCGCGGTTACACGAATGTTTGCGGACAGGTGCGCGGTCATGTTGTTCACAACGTTTGTGACCCGTCGTGACACACGACATGGCACATGTACCGGACTGGATGCACAGACGTATGTGCCAAGAGGGAACGTTCTTGTGGCCCATGTGATAGCCTGGCTTATTAGGGATGATAGACTACTCATATCAATAAGGAATTCCTTCTTTTCCGAAAGCCCATTCAGACAGAACTCCAAAGTTAAGCGTGCTCAGCTTGGAGTAGTTTTAGGATGGGTGACCGACCGGGAAGTTGCTCCCGGGTGCGCACGAGTGAGGACAAAGTGTGCAGAAAAGACTAGTATTGATCTATGGGGCCAGTCTAGATCCCGCCAGGAATAACGACCACCGGCAGGTGTGTCCGGGGTGTTACAAAATTACCATGTTGTCTTTTAGGACTCTCAAAATAATCTAAGTGAAGCATGAGAGAACAATAGTTTCTATAAAACAAATCCACCGACGTGCTCTAAAACATATAAGTGAAGCACTAGAGCAAAAATTATATAACTCAAAAGATATAAGTGAAGCACATAGAGTATTCTAACAATTTCCGAATCATGTGTGTCTCTCTCAAAATGTGTGTACAGCAAGGATGATTGTGGAAAACTAACAAATAAATACTCAAATAATACAAGACGCTCCAAGCAAAACACATATCATGTGGTGAATAAAAATATAGCTCCAAGTAAAGTTACCGATGGAAGTAGACGAAAGAGGGGATGCCTTCCGGGGCATCCCCAAGCTTTGGCTTTTAGGTGTCCTTAGATTATCTTGGGGTGCCATGGTCATCCCCAAGCTTGGCTCTTGCCACTCCTTGTTCCATAATCCATCAAATCTTTCACCCAAAACTTGAAAACTTCACAACACAAAACTTAAAGTAGAAAATCTCGTGAGCTCCGTTAGCGAAAGAAAAGAAAACACCACTTCAAGGTACTGTAATGAACTCATTCGTTATTTATATTGGTGTTAAACCTACTGTATTCCAACTTATCTATGGTTTATAAACTATTTTACTAGCCATAGATTCATCAAAATAAGCAAACAACACACGAAAAACAGAATCTGTCAAAAACAGAACAGTCTGTAGTAATCTGTAGATAACGCAAGATCAGGAACCTCAAAAATTCTAAAATACATTGCTGGACCTGAGGAATTTATCTATTAATCATCTGCAAAAAGAATTAACTAAATATCACTTTCCAAATAAAAATGGCATCAGTTCTCGTGAGCGCTAAAGTTTCTGTTTTTTACAGCAAGATTAAAAAGACTTCCCCCAAGTCTTCCCAACGGTTCTACTTGGCACAAACACTAATTAAAAACACACAAAAACAGAACCAAAACAGAGGCTTGATAAATTATTTATTACTAAACAGGAGCAAAAAGCAAGGAATGAAAATAAAATTGGGTTGCCTCCCAACAAGCGCTATCGTTTAACGCCCCTAGCTAGGCATAAAAGCAAGGATAGATCTAGGTATTGCCATCTTTAGTTGGTAATTCTTTAATGAGACATCTATCACCTTTAGGAGTTTCCTTCCTTTTATCAATAATCAAACTTCTAGTCACAAGATCGTAAAAATCATTAGTAGCAAATGGTTCCTTAATGATAGCAAAAAGATTAGGATGAATACTTATAGATTTGAGATCCGCAGTTTCCTTGCTAGAGGATTCACCCTTATTTTTAGGAACATACATAAGCTTGCCAATTTTAGTTGGAGGACTTGGAGTATTCTTTACGGAAGAAAAAGCGGTTCCCAAGTTGTTAATGATACCCTCAAGTTTATCGATTCTAGTGGAATCATGATTTATTCTTTCATTAACTATAGGTTCCTTCTCTTTAACACTTTTCAAAGTTACTCCCACTTTAGATCCATATTGGGTAATTTGGTTGTGGATCTTTTTATCGAAATTTTCAATTAACTCAACGGTAGCAACTTTATTTTCAATAATTTCAAGTTTTTGCATTACATGCTCCAAAGTTAACATAGTTCCATTAACCAAAAGAGGGGGTGAGTCAAATAAATCTATCATAGCATTATAGGAATCAAAAGTGTGGCTACCCAAGAAGTTCCCTCCGCTAATGGTATCAAGGACAAATCTGTGCCAAGGAATAGCACCTACATAAAAATTGCGAAGAAGAATAGAAGTAGATTGCTTCCTGGTAGACCTATTTTGAGCATTGCAAATTCTATACCAAGCGTCTTTTAGGTTTTCTCCTTCCCTTTGCTTAAAATTAAGAACTTCATTTTCGGGAGACAACGGAGAAGATAGGGGACTAGCCATAATGGCAAGCAAACACGGAATGGGCAAAAAGAGGCAAATAGAGAAAGAGAGGGAGGACAGAGAGAGAGGGCGAATAAAACGCCAAGGGTGAAGTGGGGGGAGAGAAAAACGAGAGGCAAATGGAAAATAATGTAAAGCCGGAGTTAAGGGTTTGTGATGGGTACTTGGTATGTTGAATTTTGCGTAGACTCCCCGGCAACGGCGCCAGAAATCCTTCTTGCTACCTCTTGAGCACTTGCGTTGGTTTTCCCTTGAAGAGGAAAGGGTGATGCAGCAAAGTAGCATAAGTATTTCCCTCAGTTTTTTAGAACCAAGGTATCAATCCAGTAGGAGGCCACGCACGAGTCCCTCGCACCTACACAAACAAATAAATCCTCGCAACCAACGCGATAAGGGGTTGTCAATCCCTAGACGGTCACTTACGAGAGTGAGATCTGATAGATATGATAAGATAATATTTTTGGTGTTTTTATGATAAAGATGCAAAGTAAAATAAAAGGAAAAGGAAATAACTAAGTATTGGAAGATTAATATGACAGAAGATAGACCCGGGGGCCATATGTTTCACTAGTGGCTTCTCTCAAGAGCATAAGTATTCACGGTGGGTAAACAAATTACAGCTGACCAATTGACAGAATTGAGCATAGTTATGAGAGTATCTAGGCATGATCATGTATATAGGCATCACGTCCGAGACAAGTAGAGCGACTCCTGCCTGCATCTACTACTATTACTCCACACATCGACCGCTATCCAGCATGCATCTAGAGTATTAAGTTCAAGAGAACAGAGTAACGATTTAAGCAAGATGACATGATGTAGAGGGATAAACTCATGCAATATGAAATAAACCCCATCATGTTATCCTCGATGGAAACAATACAATACGTGCCTTGCTGCCCCTACTGTCACTGGGAAAGGACACCGCAAGATTGAACCCAAAGCTAAGCACTTCTCCCATTGCAAGAAAGACCAATCTAGTAGGCCAAACCAAACTGATAATTCGAAGAGACTTGCAAAGATAACCAATCATACATAAAATTTTTAGAGAAGATTCAAATATTGTTCATAGATAAACTTGATCATAACAATTCATCGGTCTCAACAAACACACCGCAAAAGAAGATTACATCGAATAGATCTCCACAAGAGAGGGGGAGAACTTTGTATTGAGATCCAAAAATAGAGAAGAAGCCATCTAGCTAATAACTATGGACCCGTAGGTCTGAAGTAAACTACTCACACTTCATCGGAGAGGCTATGGTGTTGACGTAGAAGCCCTCCGTGATCGATGCCCCCTCCGGCGGTGCTCCGGAACAGGCCCCAAGATGGGATCTCGTGGATACAGAAAGTTACGGCGGTGGAATTAGGGTTTTGGCTCCGTATCTGGTAGTTTGGGGGTACGTAGGTATATATAGGAGGAAGGAGTACGTCGGTGGAGCAATAGGGGGCCCATGAGGGTGGAGGGCGCGCCTGGGGGGTAGGCGCGCCCCCCCTACCTCATGGCCTCCTGGTTGATGTCTTGACGTAGGGTCCAAGTCCTCTGGATCATGTTAGTTCTGAAAATCACATTCCCGAAGATTTCCTTCCGTTTGGACTCCATTTGATATTCTTTTTCTGCGAAACCCTAAAATAGGCAAAACACAGCAATTCTGGGCTGGGCCTCCGGTTAATAGGTTAGTCCCAAAAATAATATAAAAGTGTATAATAAAGCCCAGTAATGTCCAAAACAAAATATAATATAGCATGGAACAATCAAAAATTATAGATACGTTGGAGACGTATCAACTGTGCTGTCACCTTCCTCACTGCTTCCACTTCCGGCCACTTTGTGAACTTGTCGATTGCAACGTACAAGTACTCAAAGCCCCTGACAGCACGGGGGAAGGGGCCCAGTATGTCGAGCCCCCAGACCGAAAACAGCCAGGAGAGAGGAATTGTTTGAAGGGCTTGAGCTGGTTGATGAAGCTTCTTTGAATGGAACTAGCACGCTTCACACCTGGTTACTAGTGTCGTCGCATCCTAGAGGGCGTTGTGCCAAAAGAAGCCTTGCCGGAATGCCTTGCCGGCAAGGGCCCTCGACCCTATGTGGGAGCCGCATATGCCTCCATGTATCTCTGCCAACAGCTCCAGTCCTTCCTCCTGGGGGATGCACTTCAATTTCACAATGTTTGGTCTTTTTCTATACAGGACGTCATCGACGAATTGGTACAAGGCAGACTGACGGGCTACTTTTTCCGCTTCTTCCTGCTCTTCAGGAAGTTCCCCTGTCTGGAGGAAACGGACGGTATGTTGTGCCCATGCCGGAGCCTGGGGCTCGACGGCAAGGACCAAAGGCACATCTTCCGCCATGGGGGCAGTCGTCTCTACAGCCATGGCTTGGCGCCCTGCCGGAGCCAGCTGCCCCTTGGCAGGCTTGGAATCCGCGGTAACACTCTTACCGGCGGCCCCTAGGGGCTCGGCGGGAAAGTACTTGTCGGGGCCTGATTTCCTCCGCTTGTTCCGCTCCATTGACGGTTCGACGGATGGTTAAGTTAGCCGAAGCAAAAAGGTACCTGGTTCCACAGGTAGCTTGAATGCAGTGCGCTTTGACAGGTATTCAGCAATGTCGTTCTTCACTCGGGGAACGTGCTCCGCTTGAATACCGTCGAAGCGCTCCTCCAGCTTCCTCACCTCATCTACGTAGGCGTCCATCAATGGACTCTGGTAATCTTTGTTGACCTCTCTGACGACAAGCTGCGAATCACCCCTGATGATGAGCTTCTTCACCCCGAGGTCTGCCGTGATCCTGAGACCGGGAGCAGCCCCTCGTACTCAGCAGTGTTGTTTGTGGACATCTCCCTGGGAAAGTGCGTCTGGATCACATACTTGAGGTGCTCTCCGGTGGGTGCGACAAGCAGCACACCGGCACCGGCGCCTTGCAGCGAGAAAGCCCCGTCAAAGTACATGATCCAGTCGCGACTTGCCTCCTTGCCGGGAGAGCGGTCTCCTGGATTTCCTCGTCGAGCGTTGAGGTCCATTCTGCAATGAACTCCGCCAAGACTATGCTCTGGATTGTCGGAGTACTTTCAAACTTCAAACCAAAGCTTGACAACTCCAAGGCCCACTCCACAATCCTTCTGGTTGCATCTGGGTTGTGCAGTATACGTTGCAACGGGAGGCGGGTGACGACAGTAATCTCGTGGGCTTGTAAGTAATGACGCAGCTTCCTCGAGGCCATAAGGAGGCCGAAGAGCAATTTCTGCACACCGGAGTACCTTTACCTGGCCCCCTGCAAGAGGGAGCTGACAAAGTAAACTGGGTGATGCATCATCCTCTTCTTCTGCACCACTTCACTTGGCTGCGCGGGCCCTTCCCCGATGGCGTCGGATTCTGCCGGGGGCCTTGCCTTTCCAGCACCAGGCCCTGCTGGGGGAATCCCTGACTTGCCATCCGCCGATCCTGCCGTGGCCACTGCCTCTTCGTCGACCTCCCTCTGCACCACTAGTGCGGCGCTGACCACTTGATTTGTTGCCGCCAGATATAGCAGCAACGGCTCTTGTGGTTTAGGCGCAGCTAGTATTGGTGTAGAGGAAAGGTATTTCTTCAGATCCTGCAACGCCGCCTCAGCCTCTAGGGTCCACTCCATTGGGCCTGCCTTCTTCAAGATTTTGAAAAAGGGAAGGGCATGTTCAGCGGACTTGGAGATGAACCTGCTCATGGCGGCAACGCAGCCAGTGAGCCGGCGCACATCCTTGATCCGCTTGGGTGCCTCAATATGCTCAATAGCCTTGATCTTGTCTGGGTTTGCCTCGATCCCACGCTGCAATACAAAGAACCCGAGAAGTTTTCCTGATGGGACGCCAAAGACACACTTCTCAAGGTTCAGCTTGAGGTTGATCTTGCGTAGGTTGGCAAACGTCTCTCCTGGGTCTTGTACAAGGGTCGCCTTGTCCTTGGTTTTGACCACTATGTCCTCCATATATGCTTCCATATTTCTATGTAGCCGGGTCTCAAGACCAATTTGGACCGCCCTTGCGAATGTCGAGCCAGCACTCTTCAGCCCGAAAGGCATCCGTAAAAAGCAATACGTACTACGTGGGGTGATAGAGGCTGTCTTCTCTTCATCTTCACTTGCCATGAAGATCTGGTCATAGCCCGAGTAGGCGTCGAGGAATGACAACAGATCACACCCGGCCATGGAGTCAACAATCTGGTCGATGCGCGGCAACGGGAAGGGGTCCTTAGGACAAGCCTTATTGACATCCGCGTAGTCAATATACAACCTCCACTTCCCATTTGCCTTGCGTACCACCACCGGATTGGCCAACCACGTCGGATGGAGCACGCTTCTCACCAAACCTGCCGCTTCCAATTTCCTGATCTCCTCTGTGATGAACTACTGTCATTCTAAAGCTTTCTTCCTGACCTTCTGCTTGACGGGTCACGCATGGGGACAGACAGTAAGGTGGTGCTCAATCACTTCCCTGGGAACGCCGGGGATGTCAGATGCTTGCCACGCAAACACATCGACATTCGCCCGCAGGAAAGCGACGAGCGCGCCTTCCTATTTGCTGTCGAGGGTGGAGCTTATGGTGAAAGCCCCTCCCATGCCATCCTCCTTGATGCAGCTCTGGGTTTCTTGCTTTTGTCGGTAGAGCTCTAGGGCACGTCCTCGATGGTAGCACAGCACTCCGAAGAGGTGTGCTTGCCGGAGTGGGTGCGAGAGGTCTTGTCGGTCTTCTTCTTCCTTCCCGGGGCCTCAATGGCAGGAGCAAGTGCCTTGGTGGCAGCTGCTGCAACTGCTTCTCGATAGAGTTGGTCAGCGCAGATCAACGCATCCTTCTTGTCGGAGGGAGCGGTGATGATGGTCATCGGCCTAGGCATCTTCAGCAAATTGTAGGCATAGTGCGACGCCGCCATGAACTTGGCTAGTGCTGAGCGGCCGAGGATCCCGTTGTAGGGCAAGGGGATCTCGTTCACATCGAAGACGATCCTCTCCGTCATGTAGTTCAACTCACACCCAAACGTCACGGGCAATGTGACCTTCCCCTTCGGCTGGCTCCTTACCGGGCTGACCCCTTGAAATGTACCCATTTCCTCAAGGTTTCCATCAGGAATTTGCAGCCTTTTGATCATGATGGGCGAGATCAAGTTTAGGCCGGCCCCTCCGCCAACCAGCATCTTATTCACCTTGAGTTTGCATATCATTGGTGAGACCAAAAACGGCAAACACCCGACCGCAGTTGTGCGGTCAGGGTGGTCCTCGGCGTCAAAGATGAGGGGCGTGTTGGACCACTTCAGTGGCTTCTGAGCGTCGAACGATGGCTCTGCTCCTGTAATCTCATGCACCCACTGCTTGAGCTGGCGGTGAGAAGTGTGCAGTGAGGCGCCACCATCGACGCACATGGCCTCCGTAGCCTTCTGGAACTCATGCTCATCGGACTCGTCGTCCTCGTCACAATCATCTTCTTCATGCTTCTTGTCGCAGCCCCGAGCGGGCCTCTCTTGCTGGTTATCCTTGCCGCGGCAACCTCCTTGGCCGCCACGCTTCTTGTCGGATCCTTCGGCACCATCCCGACCCTTCTCCTTGTCCCGCCTCTCATATTCGGCTTTTTGCTTTTCAGCAAGCAGCTCAACTTGTCGGCAGTTCTGGAGGTCATGGCCCTTGGTGCGGTGGATCTTGTAGTACTGCTTGTCGGAGCCCCTGGCTTGTCGGCAAATGCCAAGGCCCAGCAAGCGACGCACCCGGCAATCTCCTTGCCGGGGTCGTCTGCCTTGGCCTTCTTGGCGGTCCTTGTGTCGCCGGATCCCTCGACGGCAAGCACGGTCTTGTCCTTGCGTTTCATGGTTGCGACGCCGGCCCTTCTTCGTCGGGGCGGCGGTGTCTTCGTCGGTAGAGTCAGTTTCCGCACCGGCATCTTCACCGGGGTACTTCCTTCCCTCTTCAGCCCGGGTGTATCTATCGGCCAGAATGTAAAGTTCAGCCACGTCCTTGACCATGTTCATTGCCAGCTCTTCACGCATCTTGCGATTACGCACATTCTGATGGAATGCGCTGATCACGGCGGCTGGATGAACATCTGGGATGTTGTATTGCACTCGGCGAAACCTCTGTATGTACTTGTGCGGGTTTTCACCTTCCTTCTGGGGAATGATATGCAAATCACTCGCCTGGCCATGAGCTTGGTGGTCTCCAGTTAAGGCACCAATGAACTCGTGGCACAGATCTGACCAAGAAGAAATGGAATCCACCGGCAAGTGCATCAACCAAGACATGACATTGGGTTTCAAGGCCAACGGGAAGTAATTGGCAAGCACATTGTCGTCAGGAGCACCAGCGGCCTGCATCGCGATGGCGTAGATACAGAGGAACTCTGACGGGTGGGTCTTCCTGTCGTACTTCTCGCCGACGTCGGGCTTGAACGTGCGGTGGGACGGCCACTGGAACTGCCGCAACTCACGGGTAAAAGCTGGGCAACCCACCTCGTAAGGTAGGCCGCCGGAGCCTCCCGGTGCTGGGTGGTCCATAGTGGGGCCCGCCCGCCTGTCTAACTGGTGGCGCATATCACACCGGCGCTCGATGGTGGTTCGAGCGTCTTCATGGGCTCGCTCTCGAAGAACCTGGCGTTGGTCGCGGCGGGTCCGTGGGTCGGACGACGCTATGGAAATGTCATCACAAGCGTCATCATGACGGACCGACATCCGCGATGGTTTGCGTGGAGGAGGAGAGTGCACCATGGCCGCGGCGCCTCCGGCCCCTCCACCGCCAGCATGCAGTGGCTCGATGGAGCACCGACCTAAGGGCCCTGCCGGCTGTGGCTCGTCTTTGTTGGCGACGCCGATGAGGCTCCGGATAGTGGATGTCCACTCGTCGAGCTTCTCCGCAGTGGGAGGGAAGTCGAGGAGCAGCTATGCACGCGCCAGGGCTTCTACTGACATGGGTGGCGGCGAAAGCTGCATGGACCGTGGTGCGCTTCGACTTCTAACCACGTTAGAAGGAGCTCGGTCATGGCCCAGCGGCTGTGCGCCGTCCTCGCCAGCACTTCGGCGGGCATGCTGGCCCCCTTCGTCCCGCGGATGATGCACAGGACTCTTCCCACGGCGGCGTCCAGGGTCACTGGTGTGGTGACGCTGCTCGTCACGCACAACCTGGGAAGAGCGCGCTGTGGGCGCTGAAGTGGGCATCTTGGAGGTCACCGCACCGCCCGCGGGTGGTACGGCGACACCCCCGGAGGGTCCTGCGCCGTCTGCTGGGGGCCAGCTCCATCTCTGGATTTCGCGGCGTGTGGCCTTTTGCCTTGCCCACGAACGACACCGCTTGCTAGGCTCTGACTGCCAGAGCGATGTTGGTGCTCGCGGGTCGCGCCTCGGGTTCTGTCCGTGACTGGCCCGCTGCTCGCCCGCACTGGTACGGGCCGTCCGGCTCCCGACGAACCGACTGCCGTGGCCGCCTTCTTCTTGGGAGCCATGGGGACGAAGAACTGGTAGGCTAACTGCTAGACCAGATTCTCACAACCGCCTCCCCTACCTAGCGCGCCAAAGATGTCGGTGAGAATGACACCTATGGGATCACTAGGATCCCTTCTACGGTCGGCGGGTGCGGGGTCGTGAGAAGAGCAGGTTTAGGAGCAAGCACACGGGTCGTTTACCCAGGTTCGGGCCGCGAGGATGCGGAAAACCCTAGTCCTGCATTGGTGGATGTATTGAGTGTTCTTGAGCTTTTTGAACTAGCTACGGTGGTTGTGCCGTCCCAAAAAGCCGAATCCCTCTCCTGGTCGCCTCGGGCCTCCTTTTATAGGAAAAAGGGGCTGCCACAGTGGCACACAGGAGGTGGAAAGGCCTACAGTGCGCGAGCTTATCGCATGGAATTACGGGACAAAGCGCATTAAATGCGCTACGTAGGTGTCCATTAGCTTTATCAAGGACGGGAACGAGGCCCGGCCTGTCCGTCGCCGCTCCGCCTCGCTTCGACATGCGCCTAGGCTGGCGATGCATGCAGCGCCATGTAGGCAGGCAGGCAGCTGAGGTGGCGCGGTGGTAGGGCCTTCATGAAGATCTGCATGCCGCCACGCTGGTGCTTGCTGATTTGGCCTGGAAGCTGCATATTGCCACGCAGGTGCCTGCCCAGCTGGTTGGGCGGGCAGCAGCATGCGAACGACGGCAAAGTCTTGGCTAGTGCGGGCCTGGCAGTGGCCCTGCTGACGCCCTTGGCAAGGGTCTTGCCGGGGGGCCGGCAAGGGTCTTGCCGGGGCGTTGTTGTCATCCCCGGTAATGGTCTTGCCGGGGGTCTTGTGGATTTCCTCGGCTAGGATCCTGCCGAGGGTAGCCATCTTCTAGTCCTCATCTGAACTCATATATTTATGAGCTTGACGAAGATTTACATGCCACCACAGAGGCGCCTCCCGAGCCCTGGTTCCAACGCAGTTGGTTAGGTTGGAGCCGATGGGCTCAAGGGTGGTTCACTCTGCTGGCATCGGGCAAGTTGCCCCGGCAAGGCTCTTGCCGAGGTAGACCACCTCGCCCTCTTGCCCTCCCGCACTTCCGGTCTTGGCGTCGCCTTGGTCGTCTTGTGCTTTGGCTTCTCTCCGGCTTCCCTCCTCTGCCCTGCTAAGTGTGGCCGTGGCGCGTGGCTCTGACTCCCCCTGCACAAGTAAAGGGGTCAAAAGGAGAGCCCCTACTTTTGTACACCGACACTCCGGTTAACAAGAGGAGCAAAACTTGATAAGATGAAAAGAACTTGAACAGAGGACAAAACACTCCTGCTCAATGGATAGACAAGGAAAAGAACATGATATTCACAAAACGAGAGGAAGGGTTGAAGAGAGCAACATCACAATGCCTCCAGAACGAACGAATAGTAGCTAGATCGTCGGAATAAGAGAACGTAGAAGGAAATGATAACTTCTACCACAATTGAATTTGGAAAGCATCCTTCCAAGAAGGTTAGAACGAAGTTATTGGAAAACCAACAACAAAAAGAATAAGCTTGCAGCGGGCTTATGGAAACATCTCAACACTTGAGGTGAAATTCTGCCACTAACAAAAAACAATTGCTTGCTTGAGATCAAAGAAAAGATGAAAACTTGTTTCTCCGAGAGGATAGGAGAAAACTCAGATCATTGATAAGCACCACAAATAGCAACATTCCCTAGGGAAGGCTTTAGGTGAAATATATATCAAGATAACTCCTACAAAGAAATTGATGGATTTAAAATACCTCATTCTTGACAACATGCGAATCATGGAACACGAACGGAAATTATCAAGAATGACAGAGCACCACCTCAAAAGATGAGATATAAAGAACTGCACTTCAAAATGCATGATGAAGAACGCTTAAGCTCCTTCAACAAGAATCTTGACGAAGAGAATGAATGAAATCTTTGATGAACCACAATGAAGAACCTCCATGATGAACTCCGGTAAGAAAAGAAATGGTAGGAAGGAAGTGAAGGTTGAAAAGAACAAGAATTGAAGCATTGCAATGATTCAGATGGAGCTTCATGGCGAGATACTTGAGAGATCTTGGAACTCTGACAGAAAAGATGAACAACTATGAACCGAGAAATTGATATCATGAACGAACTCCGGAAGAAGGAATTAATCACTTGGATGAAAGAAGAATAAGAATTATGTTATGCGTGTCCTTCACCAATTTCAATTGATGACAAGAAACGGATTTGGCATACTACTTATCTCACTGAAAAAGGATTGAAGAGAGATATAGCGCAAACTTGGGAAAATCTTCATGAACCACCAGTAGGATTGGAAAGAACGAATGAATTTATATGATAACCAAGGAAGAGAACTCTTGAACGAACCACCGTAAGACTTGAAAACGATTGAAGAAAAGAGAACAAAACACCAGGAAGAATTAGAATAGAATGAAAATACTTGAGGGAATTTTATACAAGAGAACGAAGATACCACGAGCTGACTAGAGAATACTTGAACGATGCACCGGAAGAATGGGGAATGAGAGCTGAATGTTGAGAATCAAGATTTCTGACATGATGGCCTTCGAATGAATAAAATGGAAAGAACCCATGAAATGCTTTGGATGGGTATGAAAAGAATTCTCACAATTGAAAACAATTATGAAAGGATGGCATGAAGGTAGAACCATGAATCTTTGAGAGAACGGATAAGATTCAAGAGAAACTCTTCTTTGGTCTTCAAAATTCGAGAACGACGACGAGAAACACCACCATGAATTGTTGAGATACTCCGGAATGAAGAATATAAAGATTGAGCCAAACATGAAAAGAATTTGAAATCGATCTTAAAGGAGGCATATGACTGATGGAATCCATTCTGACGTCACACTTTGAAAAGAATTTGAGAATAACTCCAGAAAAATAGAAGAGTCAGGTAAGATCCTGGGAAAATACGTGTGGGTTAGGGCCCACTCAAAGATACACCGTTGAACGATTTTTGAAAATAGAGATTGCACCGGTTGAATTAAATGGCTTGAATGAGGTAACAACCTCGGAATAACTTGAACGGATTGAGAATGGAAACGCGAATCTTCCAAGATATCTTCAGCACTCCAGAACAATTGAATAGCAAGCGGGGAATAATTATGAGGTGCACCGGCATGGGAAAGCATTTGGAATGAGGAAAGGTATATGATCAACACCAAAAGCTTGAAATTAATCCACCGAAGAAGAAAACGAGTGAAGAATGACGAACTTGAAGCTCCCTTAGCATCTTCATAAAAAACACCGGGTAAAAACATTAAAGGAAAAGAATGAAGAGACTTCGCATGAATAAAATGAATATTTGATTAAGGATTCTGGCTCCATGAAGAAAAGGGGTGGGAGGGTGGGAAAATATAGACAACTAGGGACAAACGAAATGAACACCGTTGAGAAGAACTAGGTATTGATCTTGCAAATGTTGAAGGGATCTAATTAACTTGAAGAGAAGCACGTCAGTTGGAAAAGAATTGGCATGAAAATCTCGATTATTATAAAGGATTAGTATTCACATAGAAATATGAGAACATCGCTTAGGAAAGGTATGGAATCAACACTTGACATTGAAGCAACTAAAATATCACAACTCAAAACAAAACAAAGGATTTGGTTTGCAGAATAAGCCGGAAACAAACATATGATAGAGATTTTGTCTGAAGTTTTCATGGTGGGGCCCACACGGGCTCGATCGTACAACAGCATCATGTACAAGGTACTGCACATGACATACAAAGTGTTCCCGAGTCAGCATAGGCAAGGACTCTTTAAGACACAACGAGACCACTGTAAAAACGATCATGGACAGGCGGACCACTTGACGTCGAACCCCAATCTCATATCATGCATCTGTCGGAAAGATATCCTAGGTAACTACTTGAATTCCCACCTATTAACTCCTGAAATTATCTGGTTATGCAATCCGGTGTTGGGGATACAAGGAGGCACAAATATCTCGCACAACTAACAAATCCTACACTCCAACTGGCCATCCGTCAACACATAACCAAGAAAACTTCAGAAATCGTGTACCTCAGACCTTCGAAAACATCCGATATACTAGCTATGGCAATACATCTGATCGCTCTCCCCAGTACTGGGTGTCGTCAAACTACTCTCACCACAAAGAGAATAGAAGCGTTTTCGATGTCGGCGAACTCTGGTATTCCGGAATTGAAACGATAAACACTGTGAAAAAAACACCTTGGAGCTCAACTCCCCGGGACACTACCACAACCCCTAAATGTCAGGAGGCACCAAGATAGAATCCCCGTCACAATGATATCACAACGATCCAAAAATACCCGCATGATCCTAAAAAAATTGAGTGAAAAAGAGGAGAGTGAAGTCAAAACATCTATGTCACGAGTCCTCACCAGAGCGACGAAGGGGATAAGGAGTAGAAAGAATTCGTACTCTCCGATATAACTAGACACAAAATAGTTTTTTTTCAACACTCAACAACGCCAGTGATTCGATCAATCAAGGGGGCTCCTAAGGTCGGTAAGGCTCTGATACCAACTTGTCGCGCCCAAGATGCGATTCTATCCCAATCACGTGATGAATTCATGATTGGGGCACAACCGCATTTCGAGCACATAGCAAGGTGGATATCATTACAACATACCATGTACTGGATAGATGAGAATACAAGATAAAGGCTTACACTCATGACAAGCTACATCATTCATACAATAGTTCATCAATACATAGCAACCATCATACAGAAGAGTAGGATCCTACTACGGATGAAATAAAATGAAAAAGAAGAATGACATCCACCCTGCTAATCCCAGGTTCCCCAACCTGGAACCTATCCCTTGATCAAAGAAGAAGAAGCAGAAGAACTCCAAACACACAAGCATCGCACTGGCGTCAGATCATCGCATAACATGTACCTACAACTGTTGGTGTAGTAATCTGTGAGCCACGAGGACTCGGCAATCCCATTACCATGGGTATCAAGACTAGCAAGGCTTAATGGGTATGGAATGGATAAGTGGTGAGGTTGCAGCAAATGACTAAGAATTGTATAGTGGCTAACTTATGAGTACAAGAATAAGATGAGAAACTACGCAACGGTCGCAAACTAGCAATGATCAAGAAGTGATCCTGAACTACTTACGCTCAAACATAACCCAACCATGTTCTCCTCTCAAACTTCCCCGAAAGGAGACAGTCACGGTTACGCACGCGGTTGGTGTATTTTAATTGAGTTTACTTCAAGTCCTCTACAACCGGGTATTAACAAATTCCCATCTACCACATAACCGCGGGCACGACTCTCGAAAGTTTAAACCTTGCAGGGGTGTACCAACTTAGCCCATGACAAGCACATGATCCGCGGAGACAATTCTCCATCGCGGGACCCTCCGACCAGACTCAGAATCCTGGTGCACAAGACATTTCGACAATGGTAAAACAAAACCAGCAAGACCACCCGGTGCATCGATACCCCAATACGAGCCACACGTATCTCGTTCTCAGGAAAACACCGTCTATGCAAAGTGGACGATAACCAAAATACCATCAAGTTGCCCCGAGGTGGCACCGCCAACTGCTAGGTAGGTGGACCAACACTCATGTGGAGCACTGGCCCGGGGGTTAATTAAGGGACCTCGGGGCCCAGCAAGTCTCTATGCAAGTTTTAGTTGTTATTGGGCAAATGGTAAAACCAAAGTTGGGCCTTGCTGGAAGAGTTTTATTCAAAGCAAACTGTCAAGAGGGGCCCATAAAACCTCATCATGTTAGAGATGCAAAATCAAGGAACATAACACCGGTATGACGGAAACTAGGGCGGCAAGAGTGGAACAAAACACCAGGCAAAAGGCCGAGCCTTCCACCCTTTACCAAGTATATCGATGCATTAATTAAATAAGAGATATTGTGATATCCCATGATATCCATCATATCCATGTCCCAACATGGAACAAACTGCAACTGCACCTGCAACTAGCAATGCTATAAGAGGGGCTGAGCAAAGCAGTGACATAGCCAAACAACGGTTTTCTAGGATGGTGGAAAAGGTTAGATGCTGTTTCATGGCATATTGGGAGGCTTGATAAACAAGTGGAGGGTAGCGCGACATATCAATAGCATCGAGACAACTAGCATAGCAAAGATAGTAGTGAGATCCAAAGTCACGATCATCTTGCCTGAAATCCCGCTAGGAAGAACACCGAATCCATGAAGTAGACGAACCAACGTAGTCAAACGGGTCCTCACAATCGCAACATAACCGGAACTATCGAGAAGAAGCAACACCGGAAAGAAGCAAACGACATGGTAAACCAACAAGCATAATCATGGCATTATGCACAACCAAGTATGATGCATCTCCGGTTTAACGAGCCATGGCATGGCAAGGTGAAACAAACAATACTACAAGTTAAGTGGAGCTCAATATGCAATGAGTTGCATATTGACAAAACACCGCATTCAATTACTTAGTTCGCTCTCGTTTATGTACCCATCAATATTAAATATTGTTAAAAATGGCAAGAGGTGAAGCATAACAAAACTATACTATCTATGCAATTTAAATGGGGCCGGAATATAACAAACAACAAATCTGGAAAATCCCCATGTGCATATTTTGGTTATGGTACTCTTCTGCCCTATACACAATTTTAGAGTTGCTAAACATGCAAGGTAATGCCACCATGTTAATCTATCCATTTTTCTAGACAAGTTACATATAAAGTTTATTTAAAACGGAGTTACGGTCATTTAGTTATGAAATAAACCATTTTAACATGCTATTGAAGCAAATTTAAGCAAACAACAATTTTAAACATTTTAACATGGTTGAAAGTGACATATTGTGAAACTAGACAAAATTCCAAGCATTTTTCATATATAAAGTTTTTACATAAGATGCACGGTTTGTGAGTTATTAAATGCATGAAGCTTAGGGGGGTTTCTGCAACTCTGTAAATCCTGGATAATAGGTAAAATCGTTGGACTGGAAAAAAACATCCGCGGGCCGAAACAACTAGGCATGGTTGGGCTGCTCACCACAGGGGCCTTGGGCCAGATCTGGTGCTGGGCTGGACGGAGGCAGCAGCATTGGGCCGGCGGCTTGAGGCAGTGACCCGGTCAACGCACGGCTGAATCGAGCGAAGCAGGGCGCGTAGTCCTGGACAAAGCAGAGGAAGCAGCGCGCCGACAGCAGGGACTTGACGCGGAGGGGCTCGCGTCCATGGCGCGTCACCGGGGCTGCGCAGGGCTTGAGGAGGCCGAGGTCAATGAGCGAGGGGTCGTCTTCCTCGCAGAGAGACAAGATTGACAGCAGCTGCGCTGGAACGGGGTACGACGGTGCCCTCCGGCGGGTGAGGAACGACGGGCGGAACTTGGCGAGGAGAAGGGACTTGACAGATCCAGGCGGAGGCGGCGCTCGACGGCATAGGCTGGAGGCCGAAGCAGGGGAGGCCGCGATGTAGAGGAGGCGATGGACCGAGCAGGGGCTGACGGCATGGCTGCACATCAGCGATGCCAGGACAAGGCAAGCGGTAGTCGCGGTGGCGCTGAGGACTCCGACAGCGAGGAACTTGAGGCAGCGGTGGGACTTGAGGAGCTCGGCGAGGAGCAGCTTCCAGTGGAGCCGCGAGGGTTGCGAGCGTCTGCGTGCTGCGGCTGGGGAGGTTCTCCGGCGCGCCTGGGGCGCGAGGTCGGAGGCGATGACGAGCGGGGCTCGAGGCTGTCGGAGAGGGTGGTCCGGTGGCGCCGGCGTGGATCCGGGTCGAGGAGGCTGCAAACGGTCTCCTAGCAGGAGAAAAACAAGGGCGACGGACATGGCAGCTCGATTCCCTGTTGCAACAGAGAGAGAGAGCATTGAGAAAGAGAGAAGAGAGACACGGGAGAGGAAGGAAGGGATGGTAGGGGCGGCGCGAGGCTCATCTACTGGTCCGGCAACTCGGCTCTCTGCCGGACGTGGGCGCGGTGCTCGGGGAGGAGCTCGATGCGGCTGCGGGCTGGCTCCTCGGCCAGGAGGAGGGAGGAGTTCAGGGAAGCCATGGGAGGGCTTTGATTGGTGGGTTTTCGGATCGGGAGGAGATTGGTGGGATGGGGATCGAGGGGGAGACCGCTGGCCTGTGGGTGGCTGCGAGATGGATCCGGGAAGATCCCGAGGTGACGATGAGTGCGGCGGCGGCTGCACGGACAAATCTCCTAGAATTTAGGGTTGGAGCATATTTGGTTGGGCTGTCATCTGCTATAAATACCATATGGACTAGAGGGGGATTGGAGCAAGTTTGATCATCGGATAGCGATCGGACGACCCAAGTCGGATGGGGATTTAGGGTAGGCCTAGTGGGCTGGCAGTGGGCTAGGTTGAGATGAGAGGAAAGGAGAGCAGCCCGACACCGGTTGGTCTGAGAACAGGGACAAGGAAGAAGTGGAAACTACGAGATGCAAGTTTTGAAAACATGACGACAATAGAGTGATGATGCAATGCAAATGATGACATGATGAAATGCAACAAACAAATAAATAACACGACGGTCACGCAAAACATGGAAGGCGTCTGGAGTGTCAGTCTCGGGGTGTCACAAGCCTGGCCAAAGGATCCTTTCCCTCTGTCATGCATTGAACAACTAGTGGACTCCACTACCGGGTGTGACCTGCTGTCCTTCCTCGATGCCTACTCAGGATACCACCATATCTTCATGATGAAGGAAGACGAGGAAAAGATTGCGTTCATCACCCCATGTGGTACGTACTGTTTTGTGCGGATGCCTTTCGAGTTGAAGAGCGCTGGTTCGACATTCGCTCGAGCATTCCAAATTGGTTTTGAGCCCTAGCTGCATAGAAATATGGAAGCTTATATTGATAATATAGTGGTCAATACCAAGGACAAGGCCACGCTCGTGCAGGATCTGGAGGAAACATTTCCCAACCTGTGCAAGATCAACCTCAAGCTCAACCTAGAGAAGTGCGTATTCAGCGTCCCATCCGGCAAACTTCTTGGGTTCTTTGTGTCTCAACGCGGAATCAAAGCAAATCCCGACAAGATCAAAGCAATTGAGCTGATTGAGGCACCAAGATGAGTCAAAGACGTCCGTAGGCTCGCCGGCTGCCTTGCTACTCTAAGTAGGTTCATCTCCAAATCTACTGAGCGCGCCCTCCCCTTTTTTAAAGTTTTGAAAAAGGCGGGTCCAATGAAATGGACTCCGGAGGCAGAGGCAACGCTTCAAGATTTGAAGAGGTACCTCTCCTCCATGCCAATACTAGTCGCGCCTAAACCGCAAGAGCCGTTGCTGCTGTATCTAGCAGAACGAATCAAATGGTCTGTGTTGCGCTGGTGGCACAGAGAGAATTTGAGGTAGAAGCAGCGGCAGCGGCAGAGCCGTCGGGTGATGGGTCGGAGCTCTCCCCGGCAGTGCCTGATGCTGGCGGGGCGGAACCCCCGGTAGAGCCTGGTCCCGGCAAGACAGAGTCTGCGCAAGTGGGCGAAGTTGAACAGAAGAAGAAGGTGATGCAGCACCCAGTTTATTTTGTCAGTTCCCTCTTGCAGGGGGCTAGATCAAGATATTCTGGTATACAGAAGCTACTTTTTGGCCTCCTCATGGCCTCAAGAAAGCTGCATCACTATTTCCAAGCGCATGAGATCACCGTCGTCACCCGCCTCCCTTTGCAACGAATCTTGCAAAACCCGGATGCAACCGGGAGGATTGTGGAGTGGGCTTTGGAACTCTCGAGCTTTGGCCTCAAGTTTGAAATTACTTCAACAATCAAGAGCCGAGCCTTAGCAGAGTTCATAGCAGAATGGACTTCAACGCCCGACGAAGAGATTCGAGAGACCACCCTTCCCGGTAAGGAGACGAGCCGTGATTGGATCATGTACTTTAATGGAGCTTTCTCGCTGCAAGGTGCTGGTGTTGGCGTGTTGCTCGTCTGTAACACCCTGGATGTAACTTTCCCAATTTGTACTCCAACTCTTGCCGTTTCCGGCGTTAAGTTAATTTATTCTCTTGGGTTCGGGTTTTTGTCTCCATGTGTTGTTATCGTTGTCATGCATCTCATATCATGTCATCATGTGCATTGCATTTGCGTACGTGTTCATCTCATGCATTCGAGCTTTTTCCCCGTTGTCCGTTTTGCATTGCGGCGCTTCGTTCTCCTCAGGTGGGCATTTCTACCTTTCTTTCATGTGTGGGGATTAAACATTTCCGGATTGGACCAAGACTTGCCAAGCAGCCTTGGTTTACTACCGGTAGACCGCCTGTCAAGTTTCGTATCATTTGGACTTCGTTTGATACTCCAACGGTTAACCGAGGGACCGAAAAGGCCTCGTGTGTGTTGCAGCCCAACACCCCTCCAATTTGGCCCAAAACCCACCTAACTCTGCTCCATCATCTAGAGCGTTCGATCACGATCGCGTGGCCGAAAACCGCACCTCATTTGGACTCTCCTAGCTCCCTCTACCTATAAAACTAGCCCCTCCTCCGAAATTCCGGATCCCCCTCGTCCTCAAACCCTAAATTCCAGATCCGCGCCGGCCGGACACGTCCGCCCCGGCCGGACATAGCCGCCGCCCCAACCGGAAGCCGCCACGTGGCAAGCCGCCGCCGCCACCGCCCGAAGCCCGCGCGGCCCGGCCGAGGCCCTCCCGGCCCACGCGCCGCCGCCGCCCGGCTCCCTCGCCCGCCGCGCCCCGCCGCCGTTGCTCCTCCTGGCCCGCGCCGCCCTCGCGCGCCCTCGCCGGCGGCCGCCTCGCCCCTCGCCGGTGACGAACGCGGCCTCGTCGCCCCGCGCCTCCCGGCCCGGATCCGGCCGCCCCTCGCCGCACCTCCCCGCGCCGCTCCGGCCGGCCCCAGCTCCGGCAGCCGCCGCCCCCTCCTCCGCCGGAATCTCCAAGTCCGGCGACCCCCTCCAACTTCGGCGAACAGTGCATCTACGGCGATCCTCGATCCGCGTGCGATCCAGATCTGGGATATTTTTGTCTCGGTTGACTTTTCCCTCAGAAACCCTAGCCCATGTTGCATACTTTGACCTACCGTAACTTTGCATCCGTAGCTCCGATTCATGCATATAGCACATCAAAATGTTCATCTCAGAGAGTACATCATTTCATTCCATTGCATCATTTTCATTTGAGTTCATCTTGATGCCTGAAATGCTGTTAGAAGAGGGCTACTTGAGTTAATTGTCGGATGTGCTACTCTGTTTAGCCTTTTGTCATTTTTGCCATGATTAATGTGTGCTTGATATGCCCTGATGCTCTACATATGTTTTGTTAAGGGTTTTGTCATCTTTCCAGAGGTGCAACCCATGTATTTTTGTGATGTGTGTGGTGACTAGTGCAAGCTTGCAAAGTGGTGCACTTGCTAATTCTGATTTCAGGGACTTAGCATTTCCACTAAGTCCTTGAGCTGTTTATCTCATATGCTCATATGTTCATGTTGTTTCCTAGTGATTCGTGCCTCTTTTGAGGATGATCAGTAAGGATGTTTTGTTAATCTTGTGGTGCTCTATCCATCCATGTCTTTGTTTGGAATTATCGAGCACCCTAGCTTGAGTCAATCGAGCTCTACTTTTGCTACTTTGTGAATCTGGGTAGATTGTCAACTTGTTTGCAATTTTGCCGATGATGTTGTAGTTGATCCGTGCATGCTATGCTATTGCTCTTGCCATGTCTAGCTTGCATTTTGTGCCTTATTGATGGATGTATGCTTGTCTTGTCATGACTTGCACCGTAGTGAGTGCATCGAGCTCGTAAACATGCCTACTTGAGATATGTTTCAGCATGTGCCAGTTTTCACTAAGTCTGAAAACTGATTATGTTATTGCCATGTTCACATGCTTGCAATTGTATTTTCTGATCCCTTTTGGCTCAAGGTCACTAAGGGACTTTTGTTAAGCTCTTTGAGTAGCTCCATGCCATGCTTTACTTTGCCATGATCAGGTCCTGTAGCATGTTGTTTTGTTGCTCTGAAGAGTGCTACCTGATCTGAAATTCCAGACAAGTGTTAATTTCACTAAGGCTGAGATCTGTTTGTCATATGCATTTTTGCCATGCTTGTTTGAACCTGTTAATGGATGAATTGGCCGTAGCTCAGTGCTAGACTTTTGTTAAGAATCTTGAATGCATCCCTTCCATGTATTTTGTTGTCATGTTTGAGTGTTGTAGCATGTTCATCTCATTGCATTTAGATGGCTACTTGCTATAAATCGTAAACCGGTGTCATTTTTGAATCGCTTGCCATTTCCAAACCGTAACTCTGATTCCGGCGTTCTTTATATCGTTTTCAAGCGATTTCATCTCATCTTTCCAGTGGCACACTTGGAATTCCAAGTTGAGGCCAGGTTCATGCATTTCCTGTCATATCTTGCATTTTGCATCCCGCATCGCATCCCGCATAGCATGTCATCTTTGCATTGTGTTCTTTGATTCTTGCACGTGGTTGATTGTGTCCTTGTTGCTTGTTTGTCCTGTTTGGGTACAGCCGGGAGACGAGTTTCCTAACGAGGAGCCCGTTGAGTTTACTTTCGAGGATCCAGTCAACTCTGACAACTGTGCAGGCAAGATGATCATACCCTCGAAATCACTACTATCTTTGCTATGCTAGTTTGCTCGCTCTTTTGCTATGCCAATGCTACGATGCCTACCACTTGTTTTCAAGCCTCCCAAATTGCCATGTCAAATCTCTAACCCACCATATCCTAGCAAACCGTTGATTGGCTATGTTACCGCGTTGCTCAGCCCCTCTTGTAGCGTTGCTAGTTGCAGGTGAAGATTGGAGGCCGTGCCTTGTTGGAACATTTATTTACTTGTTGGGATATCATTATATTAACTTGTTATCTTAATGCATCTATACACTTGGTAAAGGGTGGAAGGCTCGGCCTCTCGCCTAGTGTTTTGTTCCACTCTTGCCGCCCTAGTTTCCGTCATATCGATGTTATGTTCCTGGATTTTTCGTTCCTTACGCGGTTGGGTTATAATGGGAACCCCTTGATAGTTCTCCTTGAGTAAAGCTTTTCCAGCAATGCCCAACCTTGGTTTTACCATTTGTCACCTAGCCTCTTTTTCCCTTGGGTTTCCGGAGCCCGAGGGTCATCTTATTTAACCCCCCCCCCCCGGGCCAGTGCTCCTCTGAGTGTTGGTCCGACCGAGTAGACTGCGGGGCCACCTCGGGGCAACTTGAGGGTTGGTTTTACTCGTAGGATGTCTCATCTGAGTGTGCCCTGAGAACGAGATATGTGCAGCTCCTATCGAGATTTGTCGGCACATTCGGGCGGTGTTGCTGGTCTTGTTTTAACCTGTCGAAGTGTCTTGAAGAACCGAGATACCGAGTCTGATCGGAACGTCTTGGGAGGAGGTCTATTCCTTCGTTGACCGTGAGAGCTTGTCATGGGCTAAGTTGGGACTCCCCTGCAGGGTTTTGAACTTTTGAAAGCCATGCCCGCGGTTATGGGCAGATGGGAATTTGTTAATGTCCAGTTGTAGATAACTTGAACCTTAACTTAATTAAAATGAATCAACTGAGTGTGTTACCATGATGGCCTCTTCTCGGCGGAGTCCGGGAAGCGGACACGGTGTTGGAGTAATGTTTGCGCAGGTTGCTCTCTAGTTTCTCGCTCGCGCTTTGCCTCCTCTTCTTGCTCTCTTTTGCGAATAAGTTAGCCACCATACTTGCTAGTCGCTTGCTGCAGCTCCACTTATATTTACCCTGCCTTACCTTTAAGCTTAAATAGTCTTGATCGCGAGGGTGCGAGATTGCTGAGTCCCTGTGGCTCACAGATTACTATTACACCAGATGCAGAGCCTGATGATTCCGCTCCAGGAGACGCGCTTGAGCTCAAGTGGGAGTTCGACGAAGACTCTCAACGTTACTATGTTTCCTTTCCTGATGATCAGTAGTGGTGCCTAGTTGGGGGTGATTGGGACCGTGTCGCATGTTGGGTTCTATTTTATATTGGCGCCGTAGTCGGGCCATGAGTGTTTGGATGATGTAATGTTATTTATGTACTTGACTGACGTGGCGAGTGTAAGCCAACTATGTTATCTCCCCTTTATGATTTATATTACATGGGATGTTGTGAAGATAGCCTAACTTGCGACATATGCCTTCAATGCGATTATGCCTCTAAGTTGTGCCTCGACACGTGGGAGATATAGTCGCATCGAGATTGTTACAAGTTGGTAATCAGAGCCTTCCCCGACCTTAGGAGCCCCATTGCTTGCTCATTTTTAGCGGCCGAGTTGTGTCTAGAAAAATGTTTTGAGTCAATTAGGAATTATATATCGGAGAGTTAGGAATTCTTTTTACTTCCCAGTCTCCTCATCGCTCTGGTAAGGCATCCTGACGTAGAGTTTTGACTCTTCTCTTCTCAAATTTCACTAAAAAATTTTTTTAGGATCACGCGGGTATCTTAGAATCGTTCCGATGGTTTTATGATGAGAACATTGTCTTGGTGCCTCCTGTCAGGGGTTTAGTGGAAGTGTCCCGGGGAGTTGAGCTCTGAGGTGTTGTCATCATAATTTTATCGTTGCAGTTCTGGAATACCTGAGTTTAGTATGCCGACATCGAAAATCTCTTTTATGCAGTTCGTTGGTGAGATAACCTCTACGCCACCCAGTATTGGGGCGGGAGTTCGGGAGTATCGCCATAACTTGTATAACGGAGGCTTTTCGAAGGTTGAGGTAGATGGTTTCCGAAGGTTTCTTGGTTATGTGTTGAAGGATGGATACAGCTGGATGTAGGATTTGCTAGATTTGGGTGAGATATTATGCTTCCCCTGTATCCCCAACACCTGATTGCATAACCGGAAAGGTTCGGGAGTTTCATTGGTGGGAATTCTTGTAGCTCTAGTTCTTCTTCCACGGATAGTTGGTTTGAGATTGGGATTTCTTACCGATTATTCGTTCTTGATCCGTACCTTGTTGATTTATTTCTCTACCTTAATTTTACGTGGCTTCTCAATTTATGGATATGTGACCATTTCAAGAGGAATGCATTTGTTCATTTTGTTCGGATGTGAAGACTATATGTTGCAATTTTCATTCCGTTGGATTCAGCTTCAATATTTATCTGTCAATGTGCTAATGGATGTCAACCTCTTCAGGATGGCTCCTCCAACGCGCATGACTCCGAATCCTGATCCG
The DNA here is from genome assembly GCF_003073215.2 of Triticum urartu. Lineage (NCBI taxonomy): Eukaryota > Viridiplantae > Streptophyta > Magnoliopsida > Poales > Poaceae > Triticum > Triticum urartu. The sequence continues at coordinate 364,001,287 of NC_053023.1, forward strand.
CCACCACCTCCACCTCCTCCGGAGGCATGGCAAGCTGTGATGGCCGCAACCAATGCAAACACACAGTTGATCATGCAAATTCTTCAAGAGCGCAATCAAGGCAACCAAGGGAATCAAGGCAACAATCAGAATCACTTTGCTACACTCAACCAATTCCTTGCTAACAGGCCAAAGACTTTCAGCAATTGTGTTGAGGCAACCGATGCTGACGATTGGCTTGTAGATCTGTGCAAGCATTTCGAGTGCAGTATCGTCAGGCCTGAGGACTTTGTCAAGTTCGCTTCCTTCCAACTCAAAGATCAAGCTGCAGAATGGTTCCAGCAGTACAAGGATTCCAGAGATAGACGTGTTATCACTTGGGATGATTTCCGTCGAGATTTCCGAGCTCATCATATTCCTCAGAGCGTGGTTGAAAGCAAGCGTGAGGAATTCCGCAACCTGAAGCAAGGCTCTTTGTCTGTCTATGACTACAACAAGTTGTTCCAGAAGCTCGCCCGCTTTGCCAAGCAGGACGTCCCTGATGAGAAGAGCATGATATATCAGTTCAGGGGTGGTCTCAGAGAAGAAATCCAGCTAGCTCTTGTTCTCTTTGAGCCCTTGAGGTACGATGAGTTCTACAACATGGCATTGAAGCAAGAGGCTGCTCAGTTGAGGTGTGATGCTTCCAAGAAGCGAGTCAGAGATGTTACTCCTTCTTCCTCTACTCAAGTGGCCAAGTAGCAGAAGTATTGGCTTCCTCCTCCTCCGTTCCGTCAGCCGTATCTGCAGAAGAGCAAAGGTGGCAATGGTTCTTCCCACCCACCCAACCCTGGCTTTCAGAACAAGACTTCGTCTCAAGCTCCAAGATCGAGTGCTCCGTATCACCGTCCGCTTTAAGAGGTCACGTGCAACAAGTGCCAACAGAAGGGTCACTATGCCAACAAGTGTTTCAACCAGAGGCGTCTTCCTCCTCCTCCTCCTCCTCCTGTCAGATCGGCAAGTACAGTTGTGGTCAAGCATAACCCCAAGCATGCCAAGGTCAATTTGATGAACGCAACCCAGGCAGAGGACTCGTCAGATGTGATCATGGGTAACCTTCCTATTAACGATGTTCCTGCAAAAGTTCTTTTTGACACTAGTGCATCACATTCCTTTTTGTCATGCCCTTTTGCATCGAAGCACAATGTTGATACTGAGATTATGCCCAAAGTCATGCAAGTTGTTTCTCCCGGCAAGCTTTTGACTTCTAGTTTGGTTGCTCCCGATATCTCTATCACATTGGGTGACTACAAGTTTCTCTCTTCTCCGGTGGTTCTTGGTAACTCGGATATTGATCTTATTCTCGAAATGGATTGGCTTTCTAAGCACAAGGCGCATCTTGATTGTGCAGCCAGGCAGATTCAATTGACTCATTCGTCTGAGGATGTAATTGTTTTTGCCGCTCGTGATAATACAATCTGTCTGTTTTCTCTCAATGAGAGGGGTGAATTGGATGCCATCTCTCAAATTCCAGTCGTTTGCGAATATCAAGACATCTTTCCAGAAGAGCTTCCAGGAATGCCTCCGCACCGGCCCGTTGAATTCGTTATTGATCTTGAGCCTGGCACGGAACCTGTGTGCAAGCGTCCTTACAAGCTCGGACCTGAAGAGTTGAAGGAGCTGAAGAAGCAACTCGATATTCAAGAGAAAATGGGTCTCATCCGGCCTAGTTCTTCTCCGTGGGGTTGTGGTGATCTTTTTGTGAATAAGAAGGATGGAACGGACCGACTTTGTGTTGATTACCGTCCAGTGAACAAGAAGACCATCAAGAACAAATATCCACTTCCCAACATCAATGAGCTGTTCGAACAACTCAAAGGTGCCCGAGTATTCTCCAAGCTTGATCTCCGTATGGGTTATCATCAGATTCGTATCCGTGAGCAAGATATTCCCAAGACGGCTTTCAGGACAAGCTTTGGTTCATATGAATACACTGCATGTCTTTTGGTCTCGTCAACGCTCCTCCGACTTTCTCTCGCATGATGAACTTCATCTTCAATGCCTACACCAATGACTTCGTTTTGGTCTATCTCGACGACATTCTGGTTTTCTCGAAGAACAAGGAAGATCATGCCAAGCACTTGCGTTTGGTTCTTGATAAGCTAAGGGAACATCAGTTCTACGCCAAGTTCTCCAAGTGTGAATTTTGGCTCGATGAGGTTCTTTATCTTGGTCATATCATCTCTGCCAAGGGCATTGCCAGGAATCCTGAGAAGGTGTCTGCAATTGTGAATTGGGAACCTCCTCAGAACGTGAAGCAACTCCGTAGCTTCCTCGGTCTCGCAAGCTATTGCCGAAGATTCGTTGAAAACTTTTCTAAGATCGTGAAGCCTCTCTCTAATCTTCCAGAAGCACGTCAAGTACGTTTGGTCTCCGGAGTGTGACATTGCTTTCAACACTTTGAAAGAGAAATTGATCACTGCTCCAGTTCTGACTCCGCCTGATGAATCCAAGCTGTACGAGGTCTTTTGTGATGCCTCTCTCCAAGGTCTTGGCGCAGTATTGATGCAAGAGAAGAAAGTTGTTGCTTATACATCTCGCCAGTTGAAGCCTAATGAGAAGAACTACCCCACTCATGATCTCGAGTTGGCGGCAGTTGTGCATGCTCTTTTGACTTGGAGACATCTTCTATTGGGAAGAAAAGTGGACATTTTCACTTATCACAAGAGTCTCAAGTACATCTTCACTCAGCCTAATCTCAACCTCAGGCAGACTCGATGGATCGAAATGATTCAAGAGTATAATCCGAGTATCGAGTATACTCCAGGCAAGGCCAATGTGATTGCTAACGCTTTGAGCAGAAAAGCTTACTGCAACAGTCTGATTCTCAAGCCTTATCAACCCGAGCTTTGTGAAGCTTTCCGCAAACTTAATCTGCAAGTTGTTCCTCAAGGTTTCCTCGCCAACCTTCTAGTCTCTCCTACCTTGGAAGACCAGATTCGCCAAGCCCAGCTTCTTGATGCTATGGTGAAAAAGGTGAAGATTGGGATTGCCAAGAGTCAACCCAAGTACAAGTGCTACCGCCTTGATGACAAGGACACTCTCTTCTTCGAGGATCATATTGTTGTACCCAAAGGTGACCTCCGTAAAGTGATCATGAACGAGGCTCACAATTCTCTCCTCTCCATCCACCCTGGGAGCACGAAGATGTATCAGGATCTTAAGCAGGCTTATTGGTGGACTCGAATGAAGCGCGAGATTGCTCAATTCGTGAATGAATGTGATGTCTGCAGAAGAGTGAAGGCAGAACACCAAAGGCCAGCAGGTCTCCTCCAACCTCTTGCCATTCCAGAATGGAAGTTTCACCACATTGAAATGGACTTCGTGACTGGGTTTCCAAAGTCCAAGCATGGCAATGATGCTATATTCGTTGTCATCGACAAACTCACCAAAGTGGCTCACTTTCTGCCTATCAAAGAGTCGATCACTGCAGCTCAATTGGCGGAACTCTATACCTCTCGTATTGTCTCTCTGCACGGTATTCCACAAGTGATCTCTTCAGACCGTGGCAGCATCTTTACCTCGAAGTTTTGGGATTCTTTTTCAGAAGGCCATGGGCACCAACATCCGCTTCAGCACAGCTTTCCATCCTCAAACTAGCGGTCAAGTCGAGCGTGTAAATCAGATTCTTGAAGATATGCTCAGGGCTTGTGTGATCTCCTTCGGCATGAAGTGGGAGGATTGTCTTCCTTATGCTGAATTCTCCTACAACAACAGTTTTCAAGCAAGTTCGGGCAAGGCCCCATTTGAAATTCTATATGGCAGGAAGTGCCGTACCCCTCTCAACTGGTCTGAAACCGGTGAACGTCAGCTTTTGGGTAATGACTTAATCACAGAGGCAGAAGAAATGTGCAAAGTCATTCGTGATAACCTCAAAGCAGCCCAATCCCGTCAGAAGAGCTACTATGATAGTAAGCACCGTGATTTGGCTTTCGAGATCGGAGATAATGTTTACCTCCGCGTCTCTCCTATGAAAGGTACTCGTCGCTTCGGTATCAAAGGGAAGCTTGCCCCTAGATACGTGGGACCTTTCAAGATTGTCAGCAAGAGAGGCGACCTCGCCTATCAACTTGAGCTTCCTTCAAACTTTGCAAATGTTCATGATGTGTTCCATGTCTCTCAGCTTCGAAAGTGCTTCAAGACTCCTGACCGCACCGTCAACTTCGAGGACATTGAGATCCAAGAAGATCTCTCTTATCGTGAGCACCCAGTTGCTATTCTTGAAGAGACTGAACGCAAGACTCGCAATAAGTCAATCAAATTTCTCAAAGTCAAGTGGTCACACCATTCCGACCGTGAAGCTACCTGGGAACGCGAGGATCACCTCTGTTCTGAGTACCCGGCGTTCTTTCAGTCCTAGATCTCGGGACGAGATCCTTTCGTAGTGGTGGAGTGTTGTAACACCCCGGATGTAACTTTCCCAATTTGTACTCCAACTCTTGCCATTTCCGGTGTTAAGTTAATTTATTCTCTCGGGTTCGGGTTTTTGTCTCCGTGTGTTGTTATCGTTGTCATGCATCTCATATCATGTCATCATGTGCATTGCATTTGCATACGTGTTCATCTCATGCATTCGAGCTTTTTCCCCGTTGTCCGTTTTGCATTCCGGCGCTTCGTTCTCCTCCGGTGGTCATTTCTACCTTTCTTTCATGTGTGGGGATTAAACATTTCCGGATTGGACCAAGACTTTCCAAGCAGCCTTGGTTTACTACTGGTAGACCGCCTGCCAAGTTTCGTATCATTTGGACTTCGTTTGATACTCCAACGGTTAACCGAGGGACTGAAAAGGCCTCGTGTGTGTTGCAGCCCAACACCCCTCCAATTTGGCCCAAAACCCACCTAACCCTGCTCCATCATCGAGAGCATTCGATCACGATCGCGTGGCCGAAAACCGCACCTCATTTGGACTCTCCTAGCTCCCTCTACCTATAAAACTAGCCCCTCCTCCGAAATTCCGGATCCCCCTCGTCCTCAAACCCTAAATTCCAGATCCGCGCCGGCCAGACACGTCCGCCCTGGCCGGGCATAGCCGCCGCCCCAACCGGAAGCGGCCATGTGGCAAGCCGCCGCCGCCACCGCCCGAAGCCCACACGGCCCGGCCGAGGCCCTCCCGGCCCACGCGCCGCCGCCGCCCGGCTCCCTCGCCCGCCGCGCCCCGCCGCCGTTGCTCCTCCCGGCCCGCGCCACCGCGCCGCCCGCGCGCGCCCTCACCGGCGGCCGCCTTGCCCCTCGCCGGCGACAACCGCGGCCGCATCACCCCGCGCCTCCCGGCCCGGATCCGGCCTCCCCTCGCCGCGCCTCCCCGCGCCGCTCCGGCCGGCCCTAGCTCCGGCAGCTGCCGCCCCCTCCTCCGCCGAAATCTCCAAGTCTGGCGACCCCCTCCAACTCCGGCGAACAGTGCATCTACGGTGATCCTCGATCCGCGTGCGAGATATTTTCGTCTCGGTTGACTTTTCCCTCAGAAACCCTAGCCCATGTTGCATACTTTGACCTGCCGTAACTTTGCATCCGTAGCTCCGATTCATGCATATAACATATCAAAATGTTCACTCCAAAGAGTACATCATTTCATTCCATTGCATCATTTTCATTTGAGTTCATCTTGATGCCCGAAATGCTGTTAGAAGAGGGCTACTTAAGTTAATTGTCAGATCTGCTACTCCGTTTAGCCTTTTGTCATTTTTGCCATGATTAATGTGTTCTTAATATGCCCTGATGCTCTACATATGTTTTGTTAAGGGTTTTGTCATCTTTCCAGAGGTGCAACCCATGTATTTTTGTGATGTGTGTGGTGACTAGTGCAAGCTTGCAACGTGGTGCACTTGCTAATTCTGATTTCAGGGACTTAGCATTTCCACTAAGTCCTTGAGCTGTTTATCTCATATGCTCATATGTTCATGTTGTTTCCTAGTGATCCGTGCCTCTTTTGAGGATGTTTTGTTAATCTTATGCTCATACATGCCTCTTTTGAGTAGCTCCATGCCATGCTTTACTTTGCCATGATTAGGTCCTGTAGCATGTTGTTTTGTTGCTCTGAAGAGTGCTACCTGATCTGAAATTCCAGACAAGTGTTAATTTCACTAAGGCTGAGATCTGTTTGTCATATGCATTTTTGCCATGCTTGTTTGAACCTGTTAATGGATGAATTGGCCGTAGCTCAGTGCTAGACTTTTGTTAAGAATCTTGAATGCATCCCTGCCATGTATTTTGTTGTCATGTTTGAGTGCTGTAGCATGTTCATCTCATTGCATTTAGATGGCTACTTGCTGTAAATCGCAGACCGGTGTCATTTTTGAATCGCTTGCCATTTCCAAACCGTAACTCTGATTCCGGCGTTCTTTATATCGTTTTCAAGCGATTTCATCTCATCTTTCGAGTGGCACACTTGGAATTCCAAGTTGAGGCCAGGTTCATGCATTTCCTGTCATATCTTGCATTTTGCATCCCGCATAGCATGTCATCTTTGCATTGTGTTGTTTGATTCTTGCACGTGGTTGATTGTATCCTTGTTACTTGTTTGTCTTGTTTGGGTAGAGCCGGGAGACGAGTTTGCTAACGAGGAGCCCGTTGAGTTTACTTTCGAGGATCCAGTCAACTCTAACAACTGTGCAGGCAAGATGATCATACCCTCGAAATCACTACTATCTTTGCTATGCTAGTTTGCTCGCTCTTTTGCTATGACAATGCTACGTTGCCTACCACTTGCTTTCAATCCTCCCAAATTGCCATGTCAAACCTCTAACCCACCATGTCTTAGCAAACCGTTGATTGGCTATGTTACCGCATTGCTCAGCCCCTCTTGTAGCGTTGCTAGTTGCAGGTGAAGATTGGAGGCCGTGCCTTGTTGGAACATTTATTTACTTGTTGGGATATCATTATATTAACTTGTTATCTTAATGCATCTATACACTTGGTAAAGGGTGGAAGGCTCGGCCTCTCGCCTAGTGTTTTGTTCCACTCTTGCCGCCCTAGTTTCCGTCATATCGGTGTTATGTTCCCGGATTTTGCGTTCCTTACGCGGTTGGGTTATAATGGGAACCCCTTGATAGTTCGCCTTGATTAAAGCTTTTCCAGCAATGCCCAACCTTGGTTTTACCATTTGTCACCTAGCCTCTTTTTCCCTTGGGTTTCCGGAGCCCGAGGGTCATCTTATTTAACCCCCCCGGGCCAGTGCTCCTCTGAGTGTTGGTCCGACCGAGTAGACTGCGGGGCCACCTCGGGGCAACTTCATGGTTGGTTTTACTCGTAGGATGTCTCATCTGAGTGTGCCCTGAGAACGAGATATGTGCAGCTCCTATCGGGATTTGTCGGCACATTCGGGCGGTGTTGCTGGTCTTGTTTTAACCTGTCGAAGTGTCTTGAAGAACCGATATACCGAGTCTGATCGGAACGTCTTGGGAGGAGGTCTATTCCTTCGTTGACCGTGAGAGCTTGTCATGGGCTAAGTTGGGACTCCCCTGTAGGGTTTTGAACTTTCGAAAGTCGTGCCTGCGGTTATGGGCAGATGGGAATTTGTTAATGTCCGGTTGTAGATAACTTGAACCTTAACTTAATTAAAATGAATCAACTGAGTGTGTTACCATGATGGCCTCTTCTCGGCGGAGTCCGGGAAGCGGACACGGTGTTGGAGTAATGTTTGCGCAGGTTGCTCTCTAGTTTCTCGCTCGCGCTTTGCCTCCTCTTCTTGCTCTCTTTTGCGAATAAGTTAGCCACCATACTTGCTAGTCGCTTGCTGCAGCTCCACTTATATTTACCCTGCCTTACCTTTAAGCTTAAATAGTCTTGATCGCGAGGGTGCGAGATTGCTGAGTCCCTGTGGCTCACAGATTACTATTACACCAGATGTAGAGCCTGATGATTCCGCTCCAGGAGACGCGCTTGAGCTCAAGTGGGAGTTCGACGAAGACTCTCAATGTTACTATGTTTCCTTTCCTGATGATCAGTAGTGGTGCCCAGTTGGGGGTGATTGGGACCGTGTCGCATGTTGGGTTCTCTTTTATTTTGGCGCCGTAGTCGGGCCATGAGTGTTTGGATGATGTAATGTTATTTATGTACTTGACTGACGTGGCGAGTGTAAGCCAACTATGTTATCTCCCCTTTATGATTTATATTACATGGGATGCTGTGAAGATTGCCTAACTTGCGACATATGCCTTCAATGCGATTATGCCTCTAAGTCGTGCCTCGACACGTGGGAGATATAGTCGCATCGAGGGTGTTACATCGTCGCACCCACCAGAGAGACCCTCAAGTACGTAGTCCAGATGAACTTTCCCTTGGAAAAATCAACGAACAACACGGCAGAGTACGAGGGATTGCTTGCCGGTCTCAGGATCGCGGCAGACCTCAGAATCAGGAAGCTCATCATCAGAGGTGATTCGCAACTCGTCGTCAAGCAAGTTAACAAGGATTACCAGAGCCCGTTGATGGAGGCCTATGTGGATGAGGTGAGGAAGTTGGAAGAGCGTTTTGACGGTCTACAAGCAAAGCATGTTCCCCGAGGAAAGAACAGCATTGCCGACGACTTGTCGAAACGCGCCACCCTCAAGTTGCATGTGGAACCAGGTACCTTTGTGCTTCAATTAATCCAGCCATCCGTTGAGCCATCAGCAGGACAAAACCAACAAAGGAAGGCAGGCCCCGACAAGTACTTTCCCGCTGAGCTCCCAGGAGCCGCCGACAAGGATGTTGTCGGGTGCCCCAAGCTTGTCGGGGAGCTGCAACCTCCGGCAGGGCCTCAAGCCCTGACTGTAGAAGCAGTTGCCCCTACGGCCGAAGATGAGCCTTTAGTCCTTGCCGTCGAGCCCAGGCTCCGGCATGGGCGCAGCACACCGTCCGTTTCCTCCAAACAGGGGAACTCCCTGAGGAACAGGAAGAGGCGGAGAAAGTAGCATGTCGGTCTAGCATGTACCAGTTTGTGGATGATGCCCTATACAGAAAGAGACCTAACGGCGTGAAACCGAAGTGCATTCCTCAGGAGGACGGACTGGAGCTGTTGGCAGAGATACATGGAGGCATGTGTGGCTCTCACATAGGGTCAAGAGCCCTTGCTGGCAAGGCATTCCGGCAAGGTTTCTTCTGGCCCACCGCTCTCCAGGATGCAACTACACTAGTAACCAACTGTGAATCATGCCAGTTCCATTCAAAGAAGCTTCATCAGCTAGCCCAAGCCCTTCAAACAATCCATCTTTCCTGGCAATTTTTGGTCTGGGCGCACGACATATTGGGCCCATTTCCCCGTGCTGTCGGGGGCTTTGAGTACTTGTACGTCGCGATCGACAAGTTCACAAAGTGGCCGGAAGTGGAACCGGTGAGAAAGGTGATAGCACAATCAGCCGTCAAGTTCTTCAAGGGACTAGTCTGCCGTTTTGGTGTCTCGAATAGAGTCATCACCGACAATGGCATGCAGTTCATGAGCCGCACCTTCATGCAGTATATCCAAGACCTCGATGACAAGGTTTGTTTTTCTTCTGTTGCTCATCCCAGGAATAACGGCCAGGCTGAGAGGGCGAATGCAGAAGTGTTGCGAGGCCTCAAGACCAGAACTTTTGGCCGGCTACACAAGTGCGGGAGGCGCTGGATTGATGAGTTGCCAACGGTTCTTTCGTCAATCATAACGACACCAAATCAAGCCACTCGCCAGACACCCTTTGCCATAGTATACGGGGCAGAAGTGGTTCTCCCCATGGAACTCATATACGGGTCACCTCAGGTGCTCTCTTATGATGAGCTTGAGCAAGAGCAGTTGCGCCAGATGATGCGACGCTCCTTGAGAAAGATCGTCTTCACGCTGTTGTGGGAGCTGCTTGCTTTCAGCAAGCCTTGCTCTGCTACCATAGCCGCAAGGTTCACGCTCGAAGCCTTGAGGAAGGCGACCTTGTTCTTCAGCGAATTCAATTCGCCGAGAATTCAAACAAGTTGACGCCAAAGTGGGAAGGCCCTTATCAGGTAGTACAAGTCACCAGGCCCGGCCCAGTCCGCCTGGAGACTGAAGATGGCATTCCGGTGAGCAATTCCTGGAATATCGAACATCTTCGCAAGTTTTACCCCTAAGGTGCGGTTGTCGGGAGCCCCGGCAACCCCCCTTTTGTACTAGCCTTGCCGGCAAGGCATGTAAGCCTATGTACAAAGCTAGACGCGGACCCTGCGCGTAGTCAGGGAAAGAAAACCCTTAGTATGTACAGTTTCTCATTGATTTCCATGTTTATGTGTACACCTATATGCATGCTTGTACAGGATATTGTACTACTTTTTGAATCCAACAAATGCTAATGGACCGCCAAGGTTCCATGCTCTTGCCCTCTCTTCTTTCCAGCCGCGGCAAGGACGCTCGATCCCGCCAAGGACCCGGCTCCAGCAAGAAGTTGAGAAGACCGCCCGGCACGGCGAACCCCAGCAAACCAAACAGATAAAGTTCACATCTTGCCCATTCATGTTCGTAACATGTGACTTGTGCATTAGAAAACCTCGCCGCTCTCTTTTAAACTTTGGTGCTCCCATCCCTGGCCCAAAAACTGCTTCGGTCAGAATGGTCGCTGTAGCCTTTGCTAAAAGGAGATTGATGAGGGGCTGGACCCTTTGTGTGTAACCCGGCATATGTGATTCTCCGGCAGGCGCAGAGGGCACCGACAACACAGCTTATCGGAAGGACTCGTTATTTGCATTATGGGGGCATCTCGCCACTGCATGGACGTATACATGTGCGGGTTCCCTGCAAGGCTGGTCTTTTTCATTGACATGCTGATACAAGTATGAATGTTACAGGACACAAGCATGGGCTCGAGAGATTACATTACTTAGAAATTAAGATTTGGCAAGTGCCTACAAGTTAAAAAGAAAGATAAGTGCCCCGTGATCTCCGTTCTTGCCCCTTTCCTCCCAGGTGCGGCAGGTGAAGGCAAAGAAGGGGCAACGGGGAACACACCGATGGAGAGCATGGCGGGGATGACCCTCGTCAAGGCGCGTGGCTGAGGGAGGAGGGCGATGCAGATGATGATGCTGCCACTGACGATCATCCGGAGTCGGAATTGGCATCCTCCCGCCTGCTACCCTCGTCATCGCTGTAGCTGTCCTCCTCGTCACTGTCGCCTGAGGAGGATGTTACATTGTCGGTGGAGCTCTCCACGCAGCACCCTAAGCGGGTTCCCAAGTGCCCGAAGACCTTGACGGAGAGCAAGTCATTCTCCATTAATTTGAAATGGAGAACGAGCCCCTCCGATAGGCTATGGGCCCGGGCAAAGGTCTTCCACCCATTGCAGAGATACATCATGTAAGGGGCAGGGAAGTCGACGTCGACCCGCATGCCGCCATTCCGGCAACCCCTCATGTGCAGCCTCGAGCCATGTGGCGGGTGGAGCTCCATCTCCTAGGCGAATGGGGTGGGGAGGAGGAGGTGACCGCACACCGGCTTGTACAGCCCGATGAAGAACTCGCGGGGCTGGTCTCCGACGTGGCCCTCCATTGGGGGGGCGCTGGTGGAAGCGCGGCCGGTGCGCCGCCCCGTCCTCCTCTCCCCCAAGTGCCACGGTAGCCTCGGCATCGCCCCCTCCCTCTTCCTCTCACGCGGGCTCCGCCGCCGTGAGCTCCGGAGGAGGGGGGACATGCTGTCGAGCAGAAGCCCTTGTCGCTGCCATTAGAGTGCCGACGCGCCCTCTCACCATGGCGAATGGAAAAAAGGGACCAAGCAGGAAGGAGATGAATGCAGAAGGACGCTATCCCTCTCCCCTTTTTGTAGAGGGGCAGGGCCGGGGCTCGGCCTCCCAACCTAAGGGCGGCCACCCCACTCGACCAATCCGACCGCTGATGACCCACAAGTATAGGGGATCTATCGTAGTCCTTTCGATAAGTAGGAGTGTCGAACCCAACGAGGAGCAGAAGGAAATGATAAGCGGTTTCCAGCAAGGTATTCTCTGCAAGTACTGAAATAAGTGGCAACAGATAGTTTTGTGATAAGATAATTTGTAACGAGCAACAAGTAACAAAAGTAAATAAGGTTCAGCAAGGTGGCCCAATCCTTTTTGTAGCAAAGGACAAGCCTGAACAAACTCTTATAAGATGTAAAGCGCTCCCGATGACACATGGGAATATCGTCAAGCTAGTTTTCATCATGTTCATATGATTCGCGTTCGGTACTTTGATAATTTGGTATGTGGGTGGACTGGTGCTTGGGTACTGCCCTTACTTGGACAAGCATCCCACTTATGATTAACCTCTATTGCAAGCATCCGCAACTACAACAAAAGTATTAAGGTAAACCTAACCATAGCATGAAACATATGGATCCAAATCAGCCCCTTACGAAGCAACGCATAAACTAGGGTTTAAGCTTCTGTCACTCTAGCAACCCATCCTCTACTTATTACTTCCCAATGCCTTCCTCTAGGCCTAAATAATGGTGAAGTGTCATGTAGTCGACGTTCACATAACACCACCAGAGGAGAGACAACATACATCTCATCAAAATATCGAACGAATACCAAATTCACATGACTACTAATAGCAAGACTTCTCCCATGTCCTCAGGAACAAACGTAACTACTCACAAAGCATAAACATGTTAATAATCAGAGGGGTATTAATATGCATATAGGATCTGAACATATTATCTTCCACCAATTAAACCAACTAGCATCAACTACAAGGAGTAATTAACACCACTAACAACCTACTAGCACCAATTCTGGACTTGGAGACAAGAATTGGATACAAGAGATGAACTAGGGTTTTGAGATGAGATGGTGCTGATGGAGATGTTGATGGAGATTGCCCTCTCCCGATGAGAGGAGCGTTGGTGATGACGATGGCGATGATTTCCCCCTCCGGGAGGGAAGTTTCCCCGGCAGGACAGCTCCGCCAGAGCCCTAGATTCACTACAAAAAATACACTTCCGTGATGATACGTGTTTGTCACAGTAGGTCGGTTTTTTTTTCATGGATGTACATCCATGACAAATTTATGACAGAATCAAGATAGTCATACATGTGCTGTCGTAGAAGTGTTCCATGACATTACCAAAATTATCATCACGGAAGTGTCCACTTCCATGTCGATAAATCGCGTGTCACAGAAGTGCTTTCGTCAAGGGTGACCGACACGTGGCATCCACCGTAACGGAACACCGTTAAGCTATCGGGGCGGGTTTTGGATCCGATAATCCGTTAACAGCCCTGACCAATGGGGATTTTCCATGTGTAAAATCATCATTGGCTAGAGGAAACACGTGTCGACTCATCGTCAGGACAGATGTCATCCACTCACTGGACAGAAGGTGGCTATGATACATTGACACATGGCACGGCCCAACAAGTTTAAATGGGCCGGCCCAACTAAAGGCCCACAAGATTTTGCGGACCATAATGGGCCGGCCCAGCTAAACACCCACAAAATTTTGCGGACCATAATGGGCTGGCCCATCTAAAGGCCCACAAGATTTTGCGGGCCATAATGGGCCGGCCCAGGTAAAGGCCCACAAGATTTTTGTGTGCCATAATGGACCGGCCCAGGTAAAGGCCCACAAGATTCTTGCCGGTCAAAATGGGCCAGCCCAGCTAAAGGCCCACGAGATTTCGCCGACATTAATGGGTCGGCCCAGCTGTAGGCCCATAAGATTTTGGGGACCCTAGTAGGCCGGCCCATTAACTGGCTGCCATGTTTTGGGCCAAATGCCGGCCCATATTTGATCCGGTCCATTAATGGCCTGCCACGCTCCGGGCCTAATAGTGGTCCATATGAGATCCGTCCCGTTAAAAGCCTACCACGTTCTGGGCCAAATTATGGCCCAGATCAGGTCTGGCCCTTTAAGAGGCTTTGGGCTCAATTATGGCCCATATCAGATTCGGCCCGTCAACTGGACACTATGCTTTTGGGCCCACTTGCTAAAGGCCCACTTAGTAATTCAACCTGATATTGGTTTTGGCCTGTTAATGGCCCGTTTAACATTTCGGCCCTATATTAATTTCGGCCTATTAAAAGCCCGTCATATAGTTGGGCCTAACTACGGCTCGGTTTGCATCCGTCCTGCTCGCAGCCGATATCTGATTGGGCCAAACAAGGACCCAGACAATTTTGGCCTGTTAAAAGCCCGTGATTTGATTCGCACAATCATGGGCCGGGGTTCATTTCGGGCTACTGCGTAACTAGTAGGAGTTAAGAACAAACCTACTCTATACAATAAAGAAATTACGGCATAGTAACTAAGAATAAACCTACACTACACAATAAAGGATTTAAGACATATTACATCCACTGGGCATCAAAGTTCGCCACCAGTGATCATAAAGCGCAATGAAGAAGCAAATTACAAAAACTGGGCACCATTGAAGCGTAACAAAATAATACTTAACCAAGACCACTTCCAAGATAGTTCAAGAAAGGTTAGCCTTGCGGGGGAACTGCTACGCAACCTGCTGAGCAAGGCTGTGAGACCGGCCTAGCATGTCGGTCATAGCTTCCAGGTGTAGCTGTTTAGCGATGAGGTTCTCATTGGTGTTCTCCGCAATCTTTCTTAGAGATAGGACTTCAAGTTGAAGTTGAGTTGCATAATGCCTTTTTGCTAGAACTTGGGACTGAAGAAGTCGAACTGATTCAGACAACGAATTCTGTGAGCTTGTATGACTGTTAGTCTCAAGGAACTTGAACACTGCATCAAGACAAGACTTTGGGGTTGTCTCGCTATCTTCAAGATGTTTTGCCTTCTTTGTTGCAATATATGTTGGGTTTGTCTCACAGCCTTCAGCAGATTTGTGCATGCCATCAGGCATATCACCCTGAAACAAAGCAGAGAGATGACAGGTTTTGCACGTGAATAAACAAAGATGATAACTGTTCTGTCAATTCTATCCAATTTCAAATTAGAAAATAAAGAGTATGTTCAAAATATCAATAGCATAATTTGGCATTGTTCATAATGCGGGGAGCTTCACCACACTACTGGATTACCATGTCAACATAACAAGCATAGATGAAGGGCAAAGAAAATCATTGTATCTATTTTGGATAATGTGCATGGCATGTTGTTCATATCATCAGCCACATCAGTAAGATAAAACAAGAGATGACAAGGTGCAAATGTGGGCTGCTTCACCACACATTGGATTATAGATCCACAAAAACAAGCATACATATAGGGAGTATTAATTAATGTGCATGGTATGAATAAGGAATTTGGTTTTACAAGTAAAACTTATAACTTACGGTTCTTACGAACATGCATTTTGGTAGAAACAACAAACTAAACAGCAGTAAACGATAGGGAGTATGAGCAAATTAAACAACAGTTTTGGATAAAGGCTTTAGAAGGACTGACTTACATTAACAGTTAACACTGGCTTTATAATGCCCTTCTCCATGGCAAGGGAAGGATAACTCAAGAATTTCAGCACAGAATCTTCTTCATAAGCATTGCCTGTACTCTACATTTTGTAGAGAGTAATTATAGATATGATAATACTGGGAGGGATAGAGGATAATGAAGATAAGATGCAGATTGATGCTACATAATCAACTACCAATCCCTGGAAGTACAAGCGTTACAGGACAAAATGTACTGACAAGAGCAATGGGCTACACTTCTGCACTGGCATTGTCTGTGTATTCTACTTGTTGGTAATATTAAATATAGATCTGATCTTTTTTAGTAAATGGTGGGCGAGGGAGATAAGATGCAGAATGCTACAAAATGAACCAATCCCTCTTCCCATAATACAAGAGTGTTTTGAACACTGGTGTACTGTACAAAACGTTCTTATATTATGGGACGGAGGGAGTAGCTGTTAATGTAAGTATAGTGATAGACCACGTTCAGTCCTTACAAGAGGACTGCAGAGCTAAACCTCTTCAAAAGCATTGGGTTGATTCTAAATTTATGTAAGAGTCCATACGGATCTTATAATGTCCACAAATGGACGATTACAAGGCTAACATGTGCAGTGATGCTACATAATCAAACAACTATGGAAGTAAGTATGGTCATACAGGGCAAGAGGTACTCACAAGAGCAATGCAGTGTGCAGTATAGTTGCGAGATTCTGTGGTCCCTTGAGAACGAATGTTCTTCTGCTAACAGTTTTCGTACAAGTGAGACATTAAGGCAAATGCAGAAATGTAGTTCAAATTGTGATGTGATATCATAGATAGTACCTTACGCTGCAGCCGAGACTAATGTGTAACAAGATTGTTCCAGTCACCGTCGGATAAATGTAGCACCGGAGACTTTACAAAAATTTCGTTCAGAGGCTTGCCATCGAAGTGTGTTTGCCTCAGGTAGGAACGATACTTCATCAACGAGTGCTTGAAAAGCGCAACCAACCCTTGCTCGTCATCACAATCCAGTTTGCGCCTCGCCTATTTAAAAGAATGGAATCTTGTGTCTTCTGTCAGTAGAAACATATGCAGTAATGACCATGAATAACATTAGTACATTACTTACACGTAAGTTGCGGAGGAAGACTGGAAATTGTTCTGTGTCGTCGGTATAATCTTTCCATGAAGGAAAGATGCGCACAAAGTTCCTGACAACAACATAAGCTTCGTCTTCTAAACTGCGAAGAAATGGAACAGGGGTCCTATTTGCTGCAATTGGGGCTCTCTCTGGTTCGAAAAGGGATTTGGCAACTGGATTTGGTGTACTCTTTGCTGGAATGGGGGTTTGCGTCATACAGCTGGTGCTATGTCAACTGGCATAATCATACTGTTTGCTGCAGTTGGGGTCTGCTGAGTTGGGGCATCAGAAATGACCAGTGTAGTAGGGCTAGAGTCTGCTAGAGTTGGGGTATTTTGTGGGTCAGGTGATATTGCAACTACACCTAATGGGCTATTTGATTTATCAGGTGCCACTACTTTTTCCAAATACTTTGCTTGTGCTCCTCCACGATCAGCAATCGCACTCTTCCTTTTGAACGTCTGATACACAAGAACAACATTTGAATGGATAAATATGGTATGATGACAGATGGAATATGTACTGAAAATGGATAGGCAGGGCGTATTCACATACACAATGTGTAAACTAAGCTAATGGCAGTTCAACAAAGTAGAAGCAATGCAAAGCATCAGTTGCAAGATATGTGCGAGCAATGTAACCTTGGAAAGTTAGAGCAAGTACCCTGATGGGTGAATAAGATAGGGCATCTTCCTCTAACTCCACTAGGGAGCTACATTGACTTAGGTCTCCCTCTAGCTCAGATTCACTGTTAGGATCATATTCTGAGCATGAATCTGTAGGTGGAGAGTGTTTGCATTGCATTGCATCCAGACTTGATTTCAGTCCCTTAATGCCAAGTTTGACAGCCATGGCATTGTTCTGCTTTATTCTTTTCATGCGCGCAAGCTCATAATCGTTATGATGTTGTTCAGAATCTGAGATTCATGAAAACATAAAAAGTAGTCAGATTATCTATGGAATGCATTGCGGTTTCAACTCGGAGAGTGTCTCCCTATAAACCCCTGCATATGCGAAGTTCACCTCCCCAACCGTGCTGACCAGACCACACACAGAGATACACATCCGAGCGGCGAACATGTAATTTCGAAACTAATTTAGGAACATTTAGCTGACCAACTAAACAACTCTGTTTTAATAATATCAGATTCATATTTGAACAACTAAGCTTGTTTAGCTTGATGGGTGGAGCAGTGTTATTATGACACGAAGCATGTATTCTGATCGTATAGTGATCATAAAAGGGGGAAACTCTAAGCATATATTTTTTAGCAAAAGAGGGTTTCCCCTCTGATTTCTATTAAAGAAACCACCACGGAACCAACATGATCAATTAAACCCTAAGCATGATCAATTAAACCGTATTATGGTTGTGCCATGGCATATTTGAAGCTGCAAACCGGAGAAATGATATTTAGCATCCTTTGTTTGCTTCGAACTAAGAACTAAATTCTAAGAGCTGAAAACAAAGTAGAGTAACCAAGTTAAGATCTATTTTCTGGTTGAGATCAAACAGTTGAGGAGATATGAAGTACCACCTCTCTTGCGGCACCGTGTAGGCATCGGGGGTGCGATGGCTGTCGGTGCGTTGCATCAGATTTGGACGGTAGATGGGTGCATCGGGGGATAAGTCCCGTTGCGGTGGAAGAGAAGGTCGTGTGAGCGGCCTCGGCAAAGAGGACGACGGCGTCGCTGAAGCGAGAGGACGTGATGCAAGGCTATTGGCCCATTGCCGTGGATGAGAAACGTCCATCTCTAGTAGTGGACGACGCAGTCTTGGTAGGCACTCCGGCATGGTGGAGGATGGTGGCGATGGACGTGGTGGAGGACGACGGCGATGGATGGGGTGGCGGACGGAAGCTGGTGCTGGAATGGGGTGTTCTAGCACGGATGGTGTATGAATGGGAAAATGGAGGGAGAGGTACGGGGAACCATGTTTTTGGGACGCGCATGTCTGAAATATGGGAAAGTTAGGAACTTATCCCCCGTTTCAAATTTGGACGTCTCGTCGGTTGGGGATAGGACGGTAATCTCGCATCTCCCAAATATTTGTCGGTAACTATTTCGTGCGAGGAGAGGGTGTTTTGCCGCCCACGGTTGGCGCCCATGGTGTATGAACAGGGCTGATAGGTAGGGCGGTTGTGTCACGTCTGATGGAAGTTATGCATCTGCCCCTATTTAAAATATTAGCCTACATCGATTTCGGGCGAGGAGAGGGTGTTTTGCCGCCCACGGTTGGCGCCCATGATGTATGAATGGGGCTGACAGGTAGGGCAGTTGTGTCACGTCTGATGGAAGTTACACATCTGCCCCTATTTAAAATATTAGCCTACATCTATTTCGGACGATGAGAGGGTGTTTTGCCACCCACCGTGTATGAATGGGGAATGGAGGGAGAAACAGAGGTCTTTCGGACGAGCTTGAATCAAATGAGTTTCGCCGCCCATGTTTGACGCCCACCGTGTCGGAATGCGCTCAGAGGCGGTCGTGTCACGTCTAATTGAAGTTACTAACCTACCCCTATTTAGAGCAGTGGAAATCGGGCCAATGGATTGTCCGTGTAATGGGTAGACAGTAATTTCCATCTCCCAAACACTTGGCTTCGGGCAGCCGATGTGGGAGTGGACATTTTGCTATTTCTTTCGAATTTTGGGACAATAAGCATCCATGTTTACCCTAGAAACTAAATTCGAATCCATTTTGTATTCCTATATGAATCTTTATAAATCATTCTATGTGTTTTCATATATCTTCAAAAGGACGGCAAAGATGTATTCCACTGTCATATATGAATATGGTTTACAAATGCCGATACTCAAATTCAGAAACTAGAATCCAGTTTAAGGTGAATTCGAATATTTGGAACACTTCATGTCCAACTCAAATGTCACACGCAACATAATGTGTACTCCCATTTAGATATGTACACAAGCGATGTATCAAGATTCAAATACCGAGTCAATCAACCAAGAATGTACGGAACTAACAGACATATAAACACTTATAGAGTATATGGATCAATAATATCAACTAACATACGTAAGCCAGGCCGCTGTACTTTTTTTGGCTACAACAACATCCTTTTTTTAGCTAGCATCTTGGCCCTTTCCGATGCGTGCCACTTATGGTCCATCTATACTACTATTGCTGAATGCACATTCAGCCCGATTGGCATATTTGTAGGTCTGGCACAGCAATCCAAATGAAATGTCTCCGAGTCTTATCAATTAATATAGACTTGTGCTCAAATAAAATTACAAACAAAAAAACAATTATTACATGATCTCTAAAAAAATGGTTTGATTGATTACATGAACAGACAACACAAAGGTTATTCAACTATGGAAAGAACATTTCACCTATGATTTACCAAGTAGGAATTTAATTTCCTTTTTTCCTTCAGGACCTTAACAATCTGGTCAGTCTCAGCTTGCTTCGTTTTGAAATCCACCAAATATTTAATGGTTGTCTTGAGTACTGCTTGTGATTGTGTTGTTTGCTTGCTCAACATGTCAACTTCATCTCTAAGTGCAGAAGCAGAATCTCTTTCTACCACTAGTTTAGCCTCTAGAGCATCAGCAGTTGGCAATTCATAATGCACGATTGGGCCGGTGCCACTGCTGTGGGATGATGCAACGTCCATGGGGACCTCGCTCTTTGATCTTGGGCTAACCTGTTTTGCCATTAAAGTTCCGATTGGATTCAGAAAAGTTGAAGTTAGCAAAACATCTCAACTAGGAGTTATAACAGCAAACCAGTTAAACAAACAAGGAATTAAAGAGTTTCAATTGGATGCTGAAAAGTAGTTATTAACATCATTGTAACCCACTGTTGCAGCAGCAAAGCAGTTAAACAAACAAGTAGATATTTAAGTTAAGGCAA
Source organism: Triticum urartu (assembly GCF_003073215.2). NCBI lineage: Eukaryota > Viridiplantae > Streptophyta > Magnoliopsida > Poales > Poaceae > Triticum > Triticum urartu. The sequence continues at coordinate 364,021,625 of NC_053023.1, forward strand.
ACAGGTAATTCTTAACAGTAAGTATCAAACACATAGATAGGCGCAGTCTACAATATGATTAACAGGCTATGCCACTATGTAATCAGTAGCAAACTAAATTAAGCCAAGCAACGTAATTGAACAATTTTGCAATAAGTGGATAACTAAAATTCCGAGAAGCAGGTAACTGAACTTACGCTAGTTCTTTGTACAGGCACACTGCAACTTCTTTTTCGCTTACAAGGTTGTACGAAGGAGTCAATGGCATCAATTGCTTGGATACGCAGTCCCAATACTTCTTTCTTCCCACACTGCATGGGTAAGTCGAATGGTTAATCTGGTAAGATGGTGCGTCCTTGATATGTTATATGAGGACGTTTAGTCAGACTAGTTGTAGCCAAACACATCACACTGGCTTTTACTATATATTTCATGCGATTACTTTTGGCATATCGAGATCTAAGCAATCTACAATAGGATGAAAAGACTTGCATCCTTCACATTATTGGTGAACTCAATTCATAGAAACAAGCAATTCAACCATTTTGTGGGTAAATCAAAAGCGCCACTGGAATATTTTTCACTATCCAATCATACACGCAAAAAGGGGTGACGCCACCATAGGGGCTGGTATGGGCGGCCGCCTCAGGTGGCTGGAAAGTGTGCACCTAGTTTGAGTCATCCAGGTTGGCCCATGCTAGTTTTGTTCGTCCCAACGCATGAGCAGGCAATGTAAAAAATGAAGAAAAATGTTTCAATTTGGATGGGCCAATAACATAAGTGCAAGGCAGGCCCTATAGCAGGCTCGCGGCCCAAACGAGCACCTCCCATATCAATCGACACCAGGAAAAATCCCAATTCATTCGCTCCAGCCTCCAGTCTGGTTCGCTCCTAACCTAGCCGCCGTTCGACAGACCGACACAACACTTCCTCGCACCCTCGTTGGAGGGCGGTCGTCGGGCTTCAAGCGAACGGAAGGACAAGAAGATGAAGATCCAACCCTGGGTGTAGCCTACGTGGGAGGCAGTGGCGGCAACACGGACATGGCATCGAGCTTGCACAAACGGATAGTCGCAGCTTGCAAGACCAGCATGCGCAACGAGCAGGTACATCATATCCCTGATTATATCTAATTCAACTCTTCAATTTCTGGCCAATAGTTAAACCTGACGGTGTTGTAAAACTGCTTGTATGTAGGGAATCTATGAGAAAATGAAACCAATTTCTACTTATTTTATAACTCCCCCAATCAATACTGAACTGACTGAATCTGATGTATCTAATCAAGTTTCCGGTGCAAACATACAAGCTCATGTTATTCTTGAGCCTGAAGTGTCTAATGAACATACTGCTAATGGAGGATTTGATGCAAACATTTTACATGCTCCTGGTGATGAACATATAGTGTCTAATGAGGGATCTAATGCAAGCATTTTGCAAGCTCATTGAAGGATTTAGTGTCTAATGATGATCTACTATGTTGAGAGAGACAGAGATTTGCAGGCATTGCTGACAAGCAAATTATAGTGCATTTTCATAGCTTGAGGAAACATCGAGGCCATCTACCAGAAAGTCCTCGTATCATGACAACATAGCATAAATACTTTTATAATTTGTTGTTTGAAATTATTGGCATACTTGTGCAGGATAGATATATTGATATGCAGTTTGCGCACTGGTTATACATGCAATTACACTTCGATATTTTCAGCCAGAGAACGAATAATTCAAGCAGGTACAGACCATGTTTGTAGTCCTTGTACACCATGTTGCATTTTGTGGTTTTTGGTGCTTGCATCATTTAGTGTTTATAATCTGAACTACTTTGAATCATTAGCTGGTTTTCAAAGTGCATGTAGCTTCACATTTCTCAAGTTATGTTGATTTCCGGAGTGCAAGTGCCTTCATATTTTTCAAGTTAAATGTTCGCCCCTGGTAACTTGAATTCGTGGATCAGCCACTGCACACAAATCATACACGAATTCCAGTACGAATTAAATGAAATGCAGGGACTTACGCTAGCTCGTTGTACAGGCTCACTGCAGCTCTGCTTGCGCTTGGGATGTTCCATGTAAAAGTCCATGTTACCACTTGCTTGGATGTGCAGGCCTTGTGCTCCTTGCATCCCCCTCTGCATTTTTGACACAGCGAATGGTTGATCAAATAAGAGGAATCGACCTTGATGTTGTACCGGAGGACAAATACTTACAAGGTTATACGGGTGTGCAGGATGTGTACCAGATCCCATAGCGCCATCATGCTTCGCTAAAATATGGATTTGCTTGTTTCAGATGATATCTCCAGAAGAAATAAGAGTTAAGGTCAGAGTTGCATAGGCATGTAAGCTAAGAGAGCAGTGAAAGGATATCCAAACATCGTCGGAACAATGCACAAGGGAGTGATGTGTGGATACCTAGTTCAGGCCGGCGTTTGGGCATGCTCGCCTAGCTAGAGTGCGGGTCACTTCAGAGCCGTTGAGGGTGATGCGCTGGCGTTGGCTGGCCACGCACGGATGCAGATCTTGAGTGGCAGCGGAGCGCTACGATGTGGTGGACGAGACCGTTGGTGAAGCCCCAACGGCCTCGGGGGCGGAGGTGCGACGATGTGCTTGGTGAAGTAGCCCTGATGAGCTGGGAGACGGCGTCAGTGAAGTGCACCTGATGCGGTGGAACTCGGTGTCTGTGAGGCACGTCGGTTGCGGCGGCCGACGTTGTCGGTGGACCACCCGGTGTGGTGGACGAGGGCGTAGATGAGGTAGCTCCAGTGCGGTGGTGAAGCGCGATCGTCGTCTTCGTCGTCGTCGTCCAACACAGAGGTGGGGAACGGTTGGGAAAGAGACAAGACGAGGGGTGATTCGAGGGTTGGCGGCGAATTAGGGATTTGAGCAATCTGGGCGCGGAAGGGGACGGTGGAGAAGAGAGATTTTGCAGGGCTGGAATTGGGGCCGCCAGATATTTCAATCCGAAACGTGGAAGCGCGAACTTATATTGTCGTCATCCTTTTTGGGGGGGAGAGGGGGGTGGGTGGCTGGGTGCTATGCGTTCGTCCGACACACGCGACCACCCCGACAGGACTATGCTTCGGTGCCTTAAGGCACCTGCCTTTGTGTCCATGACATATGGGCCCAACAGGTGGCTGGCCCACATGTCAGTGACCCAAAGGGAGTTGCCTTTAAGGCACCGAAGCAGCATCCACCCCGACACGACCCTGGTTTGCCTCGTGCGCCTACATTTGACAGTGCAAACGAATCTTCTTTCATTTGCAAAGGAATATGTATGTATTACCATGCCCGTGTTTTCCTTGCAATAATTAGTCATTCGAAACGAGATACTCCATCCGTTCACTTTTGTAAGTCGTTTCAGACAACTTAAAATGAACTGTTTTGCACATTGTCCGAAATGTCTTCAAGGTCTTATAAAAGTGAACAGAGGGAGTACTATAAATTCATTAATGAGGAGTTATTTGAAAAAATCAAAACGGTACCCACGCTAACGTGGATTAGAGTTTGTGTCACATAATTAGTTATTTGAATTAGAGTGTGTGTCACGTAGTTAGTTATTTGAATTAGAGTGTGTGTCACGTAGCGATCTCCAATTCTAACGTGGATTTCTCATTTCACTGTATCCATGCTACTTTTTTAATACAAATTCATATGTATATGATGAAAACCATGGTAGTGAGAAAACTTTTGGATGGATTCAAACATATGACCTACAAAATAGCACAACAAACTGAGTCAATGTCAACTTTTCGAAACTTAGTATGGCACGAATTCGAAATAATTACCCGTATGCCTGGTCCTCGGTTCAAATCTTACAATGTACACCGAATTGAAACATCGATATTAAGTCTCGTACTATGTACATTCAAATGTTGTTTTTAGCCCCCCCCGCACAAACGCTACATACTTCCTGTATCGGTCAATCTTCCTCTCCTAACCACCTTAGGAAGCTATCGGTTTCCAACACACGTTCATTCTTTCTCTCCATGTTTCGATCTCTAAGTCTCTCAAATACACAACCCCCTTTTCCACTTTGTTACCAAATGTATTTACCTCACACACCCGCCATTGCACCCCATGCCGAGCTCTCTCTCTCCCCCCTCTCCCTCTCACCCTCTCGCGCTAAATACATGCATTGCCTATCTAGCCCCCCAACCTCTCGTGCATGCGCACGCACGCACGTTGTATATCTAGGTCACTCCCTCGAGACTGTCTCACTCTTTCTTCCGCACGGCGGGCCACACTCGCTCAATCTCGCTCTCTTATCTGAGTCTCGTTTAACCTCGTTTTCTTTCACACACAAATGATATATCTCCCTGTTCGGGCCTCGATCGACACACTCTATACTCTCTCACACAGATTGTCTATCTAGGTCAGTCCATCCAAGCCGCCACCACTCTTTCGACCTCATGGTGGGCCACGCTCATTCAATCTCTCTCTCTCTCTCTCTGTCTCTCTCCGTATGTCTCGATTGACCTCGCTCTTTCTCGGACAAAAACGATATATCACCATGTTTCAGCCCAATTCGACCTATTCACATTATATACTCTCTCACGCACATTGTCTATCTAGGTCACTCTCTCCAACCCGTCTCACTCTTTCAATCGCACGGCGACCCTATGTGATCGGTTGACCTTGCTTCCTCCCACGTACAAAATATATCTACACGTCTGTGACTGGATCATCTCTCAAGCTCTATCCTACAGCCCTCACCCTTGCCAAAAAGCTCAATCGGACAATATCTCTCCAGAGCATATATATTTGTTCAATGAATGTCGGACCACACTCACTTTGTCTCTCTATCTATATCTCTCTCGATTGACCTTGCTTTCTCACACCGTATCTTCCACGCGTTGAAGCTACTACCTCTCCATCCCTCGCAAAGCCGGAGCTATTTACGTTGCGAGGGGCACTCCAACCTTGGATCAATTTGTGTAGGCATTTATTCCGGTCGGTTTAGATTATATTTTCGTAGCATTCGGCCCACAACTACTCCAATCACTATAGCGGGTAATTAAGCTACGGGGAGCACCTAATATGAGCACCGGGGAGCCGTTGGATCGAAGATGCAGCGGCACACATGAGGCCTGAATGTTTTATTTGCAAAAAAACCTTTGGAGAGTTTGGAAATTGCGCATAATTACAAAGACTACTCCCAAGCCATTGGATCTCACTTCCACGGTGTAAAAATTTGTATCACCATAGTATCTAAGCTGCAGGGTGGATGTGATATTCTATGCCGCTGTCATTTTTGTTCGTAAACTTTCAAAAAATGTGTAACTCGTGCCGTTACTTGTCTAACTGCGCAAAGTGTTTGTTCAAAAAAACCATCCTACACTAAAATATCGGAACAACACACGGGGGTCCCACTTGTCATTAATCAAATTTGGACCTAAAACTAACAAATTTGAAAGACGAGATTCGAACTGGCAACCTGGACTACAAAGCGTAAGTCGATAGCCTGAAAAAACGAACGGTTGTTGGCTTTGTCCCATAACTTGATTTTATACAGTACTTGCGTTGAGTAGAGTAGAGGGAGTGCCTCGTCAACACGTGCATGACCGTTATCTCACTTACTGGTGGGTCCCATGTCTGCGATCTCAATCTCTCTTCTCTCCATCGTCTAACCTTTGCACAGGAACACACGAAGAGCGGCGCTAGCTTGCCGTGGTGTTATTACAACTAAAAGAAACTTGGAAAATAGAAGAATCGCCTAGAACAAGAGACGTTGTGGCTGGTCGAGACGGAGCTAACCACATCTATCCTCCGTGCCACGTTTGCATGATGAAGCTGTGTGGCTAGTGGGGTGTTTTCAACCGACTGGCTGGGTCCCGAGGTCGAACCATAGGTACTACGTCTGATAGAGTATATTTTCACACGCACATCTTTCCTCCGTGCCGAGATGTGGCACACCCTACCGCGCGGTTTCGGGGTCCTCCCGGGTGGTGCACGCATATATTATTCCTGGCGTGGGACGCCCTACCGCGCGTTTTCAGGGTCCTCCTCGGTCGTAGCGCCGAAGCAAGTAAATGATTCTCAAATCACGAAAGACCACCTTTCCCGCCGAGTACATCAGTGAAGCACGGTGGCTAGCTAGTTGGGCTAGTTTGACCGATTAGCTAGGCCGCCGCCACATTTGTTTTTTCACCCCTTTTTTATCTACTTGCCGGCAGGTAAATTTACATATCCACCGCAGCGTTGCTCTGGTGTTTGGGTGCGACAGGATTTTTAATTTTTTTGATTGACAGGAGCAGGCGCCGCAGGATTTTTAATTTTTTGATTGACGGGAGCAGGCGCAGTAGCAATTAGTCACGATGACTCCGCCTGTACCCACTGCTCCCTGATGTGAGAAGTCGTCGACTGGTGTTTTACCCTGGTGAAAACCAAAAGATTCCCCGCTCCCTCCGCCTTCTCGTAGATTGCATTGCCTTTCAGCCGTTTCACCCCCTTTGCTTCCTCTCCCCATTGCTTCTACCTGGTGCCATGGCGGCACAGCAGATCACGGAGTCCGAGGTGAGGCTCCTGACACAGGAGCTCCACGCCAAGGATGCGAAGCTCGGGGCCAAGGACGTGGAGCTCCGTGAGCTCAAGGAGGAGAGGAGTGCCATGCTCCTCCGTTATGTGCGGGAGTTCACGGAGCTTCAAAAGCGGCAGGCGTCCACCACAAAGATGCTCGAGGCATAGGCGGCATTGCTGCAGAAAGCGGGAGATACGATCCGTCAGGGGAGCCGGCTGGAGCGCGAGCGGGCCGATCGTGACGAGGTCCAGGATCACCGCAACCACTTGGTGAACAAAGTTGCCACGCACGTGTTGCGGCTGCGCGATGCCTACCGTCGTGCCAGCGCGACGATGCCGGCCGTCGGGCTAAACCCGTTCGACCACCCGGTCGACTTCAACGAGCTGCAGCTTCCTGACCTGGTCTCCTTCTTCACCTATATCTCCGAGGAGCTGAGCCGTCTCTGCACGATGGTGGGGGCTGAGCAGGACAAGGAGGGGTTGCGGGCTGTCGTCGCCGTTGCCGGGCGAATCCTTTCAGGGCTCCGTCACCGGAATCCATTCGTGCCATTGGACGCCGTCTTGGACGAGCTGGCTCCCGTCGATCGGGAGCAGGCTCTGCGGGCGGTTGCACCCTGCATCACCAACGTCGTGTGCCTCGAGAAGCAGAGGGACTTCGGTGGTGTTTAGGCGCCCTCTGCATGGGCATGTCCATGTCTTGGCGCAACATGACCGTTGGATCAAACTTAGACGGTGCAGATCAGTCACTGTAGCACAAAAGCGTGTGGGTGTGTTTGGTTGCATTCTCATCTCAATATAGTTGTTTCCTCTTCGTGTATTTTTGTCAACCTACTAGTGTGGACTCATGCACCCTTCATGCACTCTGCCAAACACCCAAAAGTGGGTCGAGAAGGGAACTTTTGCTCCCATCCCGTGCACCCTTCATACACCATGCCTAACACTATTCATGCTTCATATGGTTCATGTTTCGTGGAGTATTGTAGCACCGTACTCTCCGTGCGCTGTGGACCTAGTTCTGTTAACATTGATCTCACCGTTCATTCTCGACCGGACAGTCGAAAAAGCGGTACTATGTTACATATAGGAGTAGTTGACATGCGCACAACATCATTTGTTATCGTCATATCTTACTACACTAGCAACAAGATTGTGTAGTACTAACGTATGAACCACTGCACATCCCTAGTAGTAGGAGCACTGTGTATGTTCAAGTGGCTGTCATGTTTCGCACTCCTCCGCCGTAAGAGTGGAAACGCTTGCTATAATCATTTTTTTCTTCTGAAAAATAGTGGACACGCTCTACCGTGCGGATCCTCCTCCAGCCATACACTAAATTACTCACTTTCGCCGACGTGTGGGATAGCCAGCATCGGGGTCCACCAGCCATGCACTAAATTACTCCGTAGTAGAGTGACGGTAGACTACCCCGATCGAAGCGCCGCAGTAATGCCCAATGAGCCGTTAAATCACAAAACCCCCTCCTTTCCGGCAGTAAGTTGGACGGCCGAAGCAACCATCATTTCACTCTTCTCTCTCAGCTTCCTCTCTACCCAACCCTCGCTTCTGCCTCATCTTGTTCCTCATTTCTTCAAGAAAACCCCGGCCTGCTTCTGCCATTGTTCTTCTCTCCCAAAGAAGGAAAGGTGAGCGCATCAATGGTGTTGATTTTGGCCAAGGCCCGATCTTGCAACCCCGAGACTGATCCTATAACTCCCTCTCTTTTCTTCTTCTGGGTTTGTGATTATGGTTTCTTTTCTTTTATTTCTATTTGACAGTTTCTTGATGGACACTGGAGCACCGGCCGAAGTGATGTCTATGGCTCTGGCCAAAACCGTCGAGGCTCATGGTACGAAGAAGCGCAAGCACCCTGTCCGAGACTACCGCAGACAAGCTCAAAGCCATCGCCCTGTACAAGCCCCCCTCTTCGGGATCCCTCATTAAGCAAGTCCAGGTAATATCTCTTCTTGACGATCTTTTTCTCGATCTTGATCATGTTTTTTCATCTAACACGCAGTACTAGTACTAGTAGTACAACTTTCTAGGGGACCTTGCATGTGATTTTTGTGTGCTAAATGACGGTTCTAAATTCCTATTTTGACCAAAACATGCGAGAGGTTAACACTGATTTCTTATAGATTACTTTCAACTACTCCCTCTGTCCCAAATTTCTTGTCTTAAATTTGTTTAGATACGGATGTATCTAATACTAAAATGTGACTTGATACATCCGTATCTAGACAAATCTAAGACAAGAATTTTGGGACGGAGGGAGTACTTTATGAACATCAATGCTACCTTTTAAGAGGGTATATTTGCCTCAGTAACTTGTGTTATGGATATTGCATGTAATCCCTCTGCTCTCATGCCTTTGAAGACATGTTCTAGTGTCTTTGTTCACTCATTTCTGTGCGTATATGGAGTATAATATCAAAAACCATCTTATATTTCTGAACGGAGGTAGTAATAAAATATGGTTTCTGTTTGAATTAGAACCAGCTCTGTGGTGGAGACGAAGTTCTCAAAGTCATGTCGTGTGAACTGGAAGACTTGATGATGAGTTCTATTGCTAAACTATCCAGCTGCTGTGTCCTTGTCGCCATGTGTCCTGAACTAGTGTTTTCCTGTAGCATTGTTGTCAGGCGTGTTCTCGAGGTTGTACTTGACCACAACAACTTCCTGGTTGTGCCTTCGATTACGAAGGGTGTGGTTCTTGTAAAGCTTCCCAACAAATCTGATGCGGCATGCCTTCATCATCATGTTTATGAGTGGAAAGACCACTCTGTTAGGTTCTCCAAGGTTGACAAGATGTTGATGGTGCATGTAGACATCTCACACGAAGTCCATGGCCTAGTCAGTTATGCGCGGTTCATCCCGTAGGTCGGTGGCAAAAAATAGTCTGCAGAGTTTAGTTATTGCAACTTTGCTTGTCTATAGTAAGTACTATTGTTCAGTACTTGATTTGTGTTTGTGAACCCTGTATTGTTTATTAGTACTGCCGCTTTTGGTGTGTGGTCAGTCCTGAGAACGGTCTATGTTAATGTCTGTCCACTCAACCAGTCTATATATTTTGAAGTATCCATATCATATTTTTTGTGAGGACGGTCTATCAATTATGGTTACACTCCAATATCTGTATGCATTGCAGGGTTTATCGCACCCACCAGGATTTCCAGCCCCATGGATGTTCGGTCCATACGATTTGTCACGACCTTTGGACTGTCCTGCTTGTGGGAGTAGGCGGGGCCCCTGCATGCCACGCGTAGTTGGGCAATCAATCTTCTGTTTAGTACTTCAACATAGTGATTTCCTGGTAAGGATTCACTCGTGTCACATCAAGTAAATCTTATTGATTTACTGTCTAAATCTTATTGATTTATTGTCATGTTTTCTTTCTTTTCCTGTAATTTTACTATGCAGGTTTTGCCATGTGACATTCATCACAGAATAAACCGTTTGGTTTGCTCTATGATGGCTATTTTTGCAGGTTCCACTTCTTATGTCATGTCAGTAACGAAGGCACTGTCTATCACTTATATTACTGGAAAAAAATTGGATCAGTCTGTTGTCTGAGTACAAGCTGAATCCCTATGATGAACTGCAGTTTGGTTTAACAAAAATGCCACAATTAGTCTTTCTCGCATTTAAAAGAAATGAAGAAAAAGACTGGATCACGGTCACAGATCCTAGTCAAGTTAGAAAGATGATCATAGCAGACCAGACACGATCGCCGCTGTCTCGCACAGATCGAGCACCGGCAGTTGCTCTAGCACTGACAGCGGCAGCAGCTCAGTCTGATCCAGCTGAGGATTGGGCACCGACCGCGTCAGCGGATCAGTCTGATCTACCGGAGGATCGGGCATCGACACCGGCACCAGTTCTACAAGGAGCACCATCTCCGGCAGCAGCAGCGGCGGCTTGGGCACCTGCACCAACACTTGCACTTGCGTCTGCTCCGGCCCATGCAGTTGCACTGGCAACAGACTGGGCTGAAGTTCGCACTTCATATACCAAAGTCCTTCCAAAAACTGACATGTCCACCTTCTTGGTAAGCATTGGCCGCCCAAGTGCTTTGTTCTTTTTTCTTTCCATGTTTCACATGATTCACAGTGTTGATCTAACTGTTTGGGTATGTCTTCTTTTTTGCAAACAGAGAATTTCTAGAGCAACGAGGGAGTCGTTCAACAATCCAGGCGACCGCGGCCAAGTTTCTCTTACCATGTGCAGCCTTGGTGTGAATGAACCTGCTCAATATACCGTAACTACAAAGGATGGTCGCATGATGATTGATGCTAAAGGATGGTCAAGGTTCAAATCTAAATCATATCTTGCGGTAGGGGATGATGTCAAAATCGAACTTTCTCGGCAAGGAGAGCTGGTCCAAATCAACTTTGAAATTCTTCAGTAGCAGCACGCAACTGCCAAACTGATCTATCCTCCGAGAGATTTTGATGTAATAATCTGGCATGGTGAAACAAGTGTCCTGTGTGTATAAGTAGTACGACAGTATTATTTATCACATGGTATATCGTTGATAGAATTGCAACTCTGATTGATGGTTAGGAACTGTCGTTCGATTTCATTCCAACAGCTGCCATGCTTTATTCAATTTTGGGTATTCTCCTTGCGACAACATCTAAAACCAGCGCCGTACCGATCGCTTGCAATATGAAAAGCGCTGAGCTAGAACACATGGGCCCCCAAACATGCAGGGTCGGCCTGCGGCACAAAGTCCAGAATCGTGAGCCTATCTGAGTATTATATTCTCAGCTGAACCCCCATAAAAAAAGATGAACCCCCATAATGCCCGTGCGTTGCAGAGGGAGTATATTTCTCGGCAAGGTGAGCCTGTGATATAAAAGATTTGTATATTTCTTTACAGAGGGAGTATCTCTCTATCAAAAAATATATTTATGTGTAACTAGTTACTCCTGTCTTTCTACTTCCTTTCACTGATATGTGGGGCAACCGGCAACGGGGTCCACGTGCCATATGCACAAATTAGAGTGCACAACTTCACAGTAGATACACCCCGGTCATAGCGCCGCAGTAATGCCCAATGAGCCGTCAAATCACAACCCCCCCCCCCCCCCCCCCCGCTTTCCAGCTTTAGCAGTAAGCTGGACGGATGAAGCGGCAATATTTCACTGGGCCTGAATCCCCTTCTCCCTCGTTTGCTTGTTCAGAGAAAACCCCCTCTCGGCGATTTCATAGGGTTTTCTCATGGAAAGCCAGGTATGAATTCTTCATCCATCCCCGATAAACCCAAGTCCCTTGGTCGCAGGTAATCCTAGGATAGCAGCCGCCGCCGTTGATGCATTTTTCTTCCTACTGAATCTAGTGTGTTTCATTTGCAGTGCCCAAAGTGCGAGTACCCTATAGGTTTCTGCGCCCTTGGCGAGACGCCACACTTGTTCCTTCTCATCCTAACACAACATTTTGAAACGCGCACAGTATGTTCCTAGAATCCTCTTTTCTATCCGGGAGGGTGGGGGCTTTTTGAACATGCTGTGTTCTCATATTATTTTTCATGCAGTGTATTATTTGCTCTTCCAGAACACATGTACTCAAGATGCTCGGCCTTGCCATAACTGAATACACTAGTTTAATGGTCACAGTGAACACAAGCCATGGATATAAGTTCCGAGTTGGGTTCATGAACCAAGAAGATCGCTGCTTTTTATGGCCGAACTTGGATAAACTTTCTAAAGTGTTACGGACTGAAAGTTGGCGCACGAATGTTGATGGAAATAGCAGAACCTGGTCTCATCTTCACTGCGATCTTCCACCCCGACGTCGTTTCAATTGTTCATCCATGTTAGTTTTGTATCTGGTTCTTGCTTGTTGCCTCGATTACTTCTTAATCCACCTATTCTGTCTAACTAATCACAATTTAACTTTAGAAGTAGCAATGAATCTCTCACGAAGATGCTACTTCTAACTAATATTTTCTTATAATTGGTGACACGTGTAGGTTTTTTCAGAGTTAAGCAGTCTGCTCGTTTGTTACTCTGTAATAACTCGGCTGTTACTAATGGCACTGAAGTTGACTGGATCGACATCCACAAGTTCGTACACTTTGTTGATCATCTTGAGGTCCTTGGGGGCGTTTCAATGGTGGAAGGCCACATGGGATATGTGTGCCACTGCTGCACTCATTGAACAGGTCCAACTGTGTCGAGAAACTTATGGTACGAGCTGTTTTCTGTTATATATGTTTTTCATAAACTATTGCTTATACACAGTTTTACAACCGTGATCTTCTTGAAACAGGAACTGTCGAGTTCTATTGTTCCTATACAGATGTTTGACCATGGTCGGGTCAGACTTGCGCTTGGTCACAACATGATGTTTACGTCGAGCTACTCAATTCCCCTTGGAGGTGAAAAGATACTTATTCATGGGTGGTCTCAAATAATGAAGGCCCGTCCATCTTGGAGAATAGGACAGAAGATTATGTTCATGCTTTTCCATGGCTCTAAAGCGAATATACTGTTTATTGGCCATGTTGCGAGATGAAGCCGCTTTCAGAAGGTTGTGGATGCGCGGGGTGGCGCCTAGGCCTTGTCCTGGGGCTTGGCGGCCTCACCCTTGGTTAACTGTTGGCAAAGTAGCACTGTTCGAGGCGTGCTTTGTATGGTTGAACCTGTATAAGTACTCATACTACTTTCAGTATTGGTTGTTAAGTGCCCCTGCTGGTTTCAGTTAAGGTTGTTAAGTACTCCTGCTGCTTTTACAGTCTGTCGTGTTTCTTCAGTCCTATCTTCCTCCAGCCGCCAAAACCAAACCAGCGCCGGCGGGGCCACCTGCTTCCGCCTCCCACGGCTGGCTGCGCCTCAGCGCACGCATCGCCGCCCCACCGTCTCCTAAATCATTAACGCCGACGTCCTCCACGCGCTTTGGTGCGCTCGCCACGGCGCCGCCCTTTCGCGTTGTCAACATGGTCAACAAACAATAGGAATCGGCAGAAGTACGTGGAGAGGATGACAGTAGGGGCCCACCACGTCAGCGTATGGAAAAATAAAATGCTTCCTCCTAGTGTTTTCTTGACATCTGGGACCCACGACATTGTGAGCGTATATAGTCAATAGACAAGAGAACTGCACAAGATCGGCTGACACCTAGGACGTAGCTACTCAAGCAATATTTTTTTTGTTTGGTATTGTTGAGACGGAGCAGGGTTTGAACTGGGCTGTGGCCCGTCTAGCCCAGGCTTATATTTTATGTTCACCATGTGACCAGCCCAGCTATTTTTTCTTTGTGAAAATGAGCCCAGTTTATTTTTTCTGAAGAATACCCAATCCAGGCCTACTTATTTTTCTACACCCTAATGGGCTGCAACTCTTTCAAGACACCTGCAAATCTTGAAAGTAATATGAAATGGGTTGTAATATAAAAACAGATGACAAATTGGCAATTACTTTATAATTTCTGAATTTTATTACATTTTCAGATTCCTATTTCACCGGGCATTAACCTAATTTAAATATATCTTCAAAGTACTTTAAATCTGGCTGGACATTTTAGTATTAATAATAGTTTGGAACCCATAGAAATATGCGAAATTGGCCCTGGCCAACCAAAAAAACGACTGCAATAAATTGCATAAGAAGTTGCCATGAGCTATATATAAATTATTAAAAAAAAGAGGGAGTGGTCTGACTTGTGGGCCTGTTTAGTTGACGCATATGCAAGATTTTTTTAGTTATTATATACGTCAACAAATGATTCTAGCAGACGTAACCGTTGCATGTCAATCCAACGGCCGTCATGTTTCTTCAATCTCTGATCTTCTTGCTCCAGCCGCCAAAGCAGCGCTGGCGGGACTGCCTACTCCCGCCTCCCGTGGCCGGCTGTGCTGCCGCGCAGGCCTCAGCGCCCCCTACTACGCCCACCGCTGGCCAGGGCATCCCTCTAATCACCCACACCCCCTGTTATTCTGCGGCGACGGTAGCCTCACACCGCAGCCGAACCGGTGAATGCTCGTACTCCTCTCCGCGTGGGCATCCACTGCCGCGTCTTCCCCGGCTCCGCACCGTCTCCTTCCTATGCCTCGCCGTCGTCCACCGCCATGGTGCTCTCGGCGCGGCATTGTCAATGCGGTCAACGACCGACTTCCATCGGAAGAGTACTGTACGTGGAGAGGCTGACAGCTGGGTCCACGGCAGCCGCAAGGAAGTGCCTCCTTATTACGCGGAAAATAATTATTCCTCCACCTGACAGCAGGGACCCACCGGACGGGCCACCAGTATTTTGCGAAAAAAATTGTTTCCCCCTGACTGTTGGGACCCACCGGACGGGCCACCGTATTTCGCGAAAAAACGTTCCCCCCGCTGTCAGCTCGGACCCACCGGAAGTGCCTCCTTATTATGCACAAAAAAATGAATACTCCCCCGGCTAGCTGGGACCCACCTTGGTGGGAGGCTGACTTGTGGGCCTACTAAGTTGATGGGGATGAAGGGCTTTGTCAAATTAGTAAATATGAACGATTCTAGCTCCAGTGACTGTACGATGTCCATCCAACAGCCGTAGTGCTTCTTCAACCTCTGGTCTTCTTGCTCCAACCGCCCAAAGCAGCGCCGGTCGTGCCTCATGCTCCTGCCTCCCATGGCCGGCCGTGTTGCTGTGGAGGCCTCACCGCCCCTACTATTCCCACCGCTGGCCAGGCCCTGCGGCGATGGCAGCCTCACAACGCAGCCGAACCAGTGAACCCTCGTACTCCTCTCCGCGCGGGCTTCCACTGCCGCATCTTCCCTGGCTCCACGTCATCCCCTTCCTAGGCCTCGCCGTCGTCCACCGCCGTGGTGCTCTCGGTGCGGCATGGTCAATGTGGTCAACGACCGACTTCCATCGGAAGAGTACTGAGCGTGGAGACGCTGACAGCTGGGTCCACGGCCGCAGCAAGGAAGTGCCTCCTTATTACAAGGAAAATAATAATTCCTCCACCTGACAGCGGGGACCCACCGGACGGGCCACCGTATTTCGTGAAAAAAACGTTTGCCCCTGATTGCTGGGACCCACCAGCTACATCTTCGCACACAAGGAAGTGCCTGACAGTCAGGACCCACCTGGTCGAAGCATACGTAGCGTTGTCATTCTGGTCGCGAACGTGTACGTACATATATACTGGTCGATTTAGAGGCGCGCACGTGTCGTAGTAGAGGCGCGCACGTAGCATGTACACGTACGTACATCGACCAAGGTGCAAGAAAGAACATACGGCCACGTATGTGTACATACGGGCGGGGTCTCGAACGCCTACTCGCGCATACGTACGACCAGGGCTCATGAACATGGCTGGGTCGGAACAGAGAAACAGCATTGTCGTCGTGTTCATGGGGAGGCAACGGAATGCGTCGTGTTCATGGGGAGGCAACGAAATGCGTCGTGTTCATCGGGAGGGCTTGGACGGAACAGGCGATGGAAACGAGGCCTGGCGTACCGCAGAACGGAGGAAACAACCTTGTGTTCGACCGGCCATGTTCGAAACGGGATCCTGTTCATCGGGAGGGGTCTGGCGTATCGTAAAACGGAGGAAACGGACCTCCTACGGTCGAAACGGGGGTCCTGTTGATCAGAAGGGGTGTGGCGTACTGTAAAACGGACGAAACAGACTTGTGTTGGAGCGCTACGGTCGAAACGGGGGTCCTGTTCATCGGGAGGGGTGTGGCGTACCGCATAACGGGACTCCATGGGATACAGTTCATCTCCACTGTCGACCCCCTCTAGCCTCCACGAGCTACTATTCATCCACCGTCGACCTCCTCCAGCCTCCACCTGCGACTGTTCATCCATGGGCTCCTGTTCATCCAGCCTCCACCTTGCGCTACTCCACCGGCTACTGTTCAACCAGCCCTCTCCACGGGCTCCTGTTCAACCACCCCTCCACGGGCTACTGTTCATTCTGCCCTCCACCGTCTACTGTTCATCCTGCCCTCCACAGGGTGGTCCTGTTCATCCAGCCCTCCACGGGGTCCTGTTCATCCAGCCCCAACCGGCTCGATCGATCGGGGTCCTGTTCATCCAGAGGCAACACCATGGGGTCGTGTTCATCCACCCCCACCGGGAACTGTTCATCCAAACCCGCCCCCCCGCAACACTCACTGTTCATCCAGAGGCAGCATCGATCGGCTTCAGTTAGCAGCTGTAGTGAAGGAATCGCTCGATCGGGTTCAGTTAACAGCCATCGATCGCTCGCTCGGGTTCAGTAACGCGTAGCCTGCAGTGCAATCGCTCGGGTTCAGTTAGATCCCAACGCCTCGCTCGGGTTCAGTTAGAGCCAACGCCTCGCACATGCGCGCGTACGTGTATGAGAAAAGCGCGCATCGCTCGGCCCCCGACCTCCCACCATAATCGGGAACTCCCCGAAATTTTCCTCGCCCTCGCTTCTACCATGGTTTTTTCCGTCATGGACGGCCCAAAAAATGTCATGCAGCTGCGTCAATGGCCCGCCTAGTACGAAAATCCCATTTTCTGTCATGATTTTTTGTCATAGAAGTAGGAGCCCACCACATCTATGATGATACCGGGTTTTTTTCACAATTATCGTCATAGAAGTGTCATATGTATGACATAAAAAAAATTCGTTCGGCCCAAAATGTCACTGATGTGTATTTTTTTGTAGTGATTGGTTCCGCCAAGGTTCCGCCTCGTGGCGGCGGAGTTTCGTCCGAGAA
The DNA here is from genome assembly GCF_003073215.2 of Triticum urartu. Taxonomy (NCBI): domain Eukaryota; kingdom Viridiplantae; phylum Streptophyta; class Magnoliopsida; order Poales; family Poaceae; genus Triticum; species Triticum urartu. The sequence goes on from NC_053023.1 coordinate 364,038,794, forward strand.
GATGGCTTATGATTTTTTTCCCATCGAAGGACTCCATATAGCAGAAGATGGCCACCGGAGGGCCACCAGGGGGCCCATGAGGTAGGGGGGCGTGCCCAGGGGGGTTGGGTGCGCCCCCACCCTCGTGGGCAGGGTGTGGCCCCCCTGGTGAAGTTCTTGCTCTCAGTATTTTTTATATATTTGGAAAACATCTTCCGTGAAGTTTTAGGACTTTTGGAGCTGTGCAGAATAGGTCTCTAATATTTTCTCCTTTTCCAGCCCAGAATCCCAGCTGCCGGCATTCTTCCTCTTTATGTAAACCTTGTAAAATAAGAGAGAATAGGCATAAGTATTGTGACATAATGTGTAATAATAGCCCATAATGCAATAAATATCGATATAAAAGCATGATGCAAAATGGACGTATCAACTCCCCCAAGCTTAGACCTCGCTTGTCCTCAAGCGAAAAGCTGAAATCGAAAAATATGTCCACATGTTTAGAGATAGAGGTGTCGATAAAAATAAAATACGGAGATGAGGGCATCATGATCATTCTTAAAACAACAACTTATATAATTCTTGTCATATGATCTCTAATGCTAGAGTAATAATTCAATCACAATATCAAGTATGAATCGTAAACTTCATTGAAAACTAACAAACTACAATCTCAGTCATTGAAGCAATTGCAATTTATAATAACATAGGAAAGAGTCAATGTATAAGAGCCTTTCAGCAAGTCCACATACTCAACTATCATATAATCTTTCACAATTGCTGACACTCATGCAATACTTATGGGTATGGAGTTTTAATCGGACACAGAGAAAGATAGGGGCTTATAGTTTTGCCTCCCAACATTTTACCTCAAGGGTAATGTCAACAGTAATAGTTCATGAAAACTCACATCCAATTATCCATATATACCAGGATCTTTCCAACATATTGTGCTTGCCAAAGTATAAAGTGTAAAAAGGAAGGGTGAAAATCACCATGACTCTTATGCACTGTAGGAGATAAAAGTAAAAAATAGGCCCTTCGCAGAGGGAAGCAGAGGTTGTCATGCACTTTTATGGTTGGATCCACAAAATCTTAATGCGAAAGAACATCACATTATATTGCCACTTGTGATATGGACCATTATTATGCAGTCTGTCGCTTTTATTACTTCCATATCACACGATCGTATAAAGCTTATTTCCTCCACACCAATCAATCATACATATTTAGAGGGCAATTTTTATTGCTTGCACCGATGACAACTTACTTGATGGATCTTACTCAATCCATAGGTAGATATGGTGGACTCTTATGGCAAGACTGGTTTGAGGGTGTTTGGAAGCACAAGTAGTATCTCTACTTGGTGCAATGAATTTGGCTAGCACGAGGGGGAAAGGCAAGCTCATCATGTTGGTAGATCCAAGACAGTAGAATTCATCTCAAATGTAAGAAAACATAACCCATTATGTTGTCTTTCTTGTCCAATGTTAACTCTTTTTAGCATGTCATATTTTAATGAGTGCTCACAATCATAAAAGATGTCCAAGATAGTATATTTATATGTGAAGACCTCTCTTTCTTTATTACTTCCTATTAATTGCAGTGATGACCAAAACTATGTTTGTCAACCCTCAACAACTTTTATTCATCATACTCTTTCTATGTGAGCTCATTACTCTCCATAAGACTCACATGATCTCTTTGTTTCTTTTTATTCCTTTTTCTTTTCTTTTATTCACTTAGGATCATGGCAAAATAATCAAGCCCTTGACTCAACACTAATCTTTATTATATATCTCACGGACTTGATCACATAGAAGGATAATAAAGAAAAACTCACAACTAGATCATACTAAGAACTTTTATTCTACTAGATCAAGATATTACCAAAAGGATCGAACTAAGAAAAACGGTAAAGATAAAGTGATGGTGATAAGATACCGGGGCACTCCCCCAAGCTTGGCAGTTGCCAAGTGGAGTGCCCATACCAGATACTCAATTCTTCTTTGTTGGTGAAGATGGTGGTGATTTTGTTGATGGCGTAGGCTTGTCGTCCTTCTTCCAAGGCATAGACTCACCATCATAGAAAGATGACTAAGTCTCTGGGATCCTCAAATCTGCAGCCAAAGTCATCCTTTTGAATCTATATTCATACTCACAGTTTTGGTTTTGCAGGTCATAGATTTGAGCTTGAAGGTGCTCAATTTTCTCGTGAAGCTTGAAGATGGTCTCCTCGATGTTGTCGGCATCCAGCTTGTGTTTGTTGGTGAATTCTGCGATCATCATGTGGTTGGAGTTGAGTCCACGCTCCACCATCCCCTGACACTTGAAAACTTGTTGCTCCATTGCTTCAAGCCTCGTCTCCACGCTTCCGGTCCCTTTTGGTCCCTCAGCATCATGGATGTGCAGCAACCCATCACGCATCTCAATGGTTTGAGGGTGTCGCTGCACCTTCGCGAGGTAAGGGTTGATGACCTTCTCAAAGAACTTGTCCCTGGGAGCACTTGGAGACGCCATGATAATCTAGATCTGTCAGAAAAATAGCTCAAAACAAAGACAGGAGATTTTTGCATGATACAGGAGTCAAAACCCCCGGGAGATTATATAATGAATTTCTACCGACCAAAATATGTGTCGTGTACGAAAACGGAGTCCGGAGAGCACACGAGGTGCCCACGAGGTAGGGGGCGCGCCCAATAGGGTAGTGCGCACCCTCCACCCTCATGGAGCTCTCGTGTTCTTCCCAGACTGCTGCTTATTTTTCTATTTTTCTAAATATTCCAAAACAGAGAAATATTGCCTTAAAACTGTTTGGAGTCGGTTTACTTACCGTACCACATACCTATTCCTTTTCGGAGTCGGAAACATTCCGGAAAGTGTCCCTTATGTATTCCTCCGGGGTTATGGTTTCAGTAACATTAGTTTCAACATTTATGGGATCACTTGAGATATAATGTTTGATTCTTTGACCGCTCACCACCTTCGGATTTGTGCCTTCGAAGTTGTTGATTTTTATGGCACCGGAACGGTAGACCTCCTCGATAACGTAAGGACCTTCCCATTTAGAGAGAAGTTTTCCTGCAAAAAATCTTAAACGAGAGTTGTATAGCAATACATAATCACCTACATTAAACTCACGCTTTTGTATCCTTTTGTCATGCCATCTTTTAACTTTTTCTTTAAACAACTTGGCATTTTCGTAGGCTTGGGTTCTCCATTCATCAAGTGAGCTAATATCAAATAACCTCTTCTCACCGGCAAGTTTAAAATCATAATTAAGTTCTTTAATAGCCCTATAAGCCTTGTGTTCTAGTTCGAGAGGTACGTGATATGCTTTTCCATAGACCATTTTATATGGAGACATACCCATAGGATTTTTATATGCAGTTCTATAGGCCCATAATGCATCATCAAGTTTCTTGAACCAATTCTTTCTAGACCTATTAACAGTCTTTTGCAAAATTAATTTGAGTTCTCTATTACTCAATTCTACTTGACCACTAGACCGAGGGTGATAAGGAGATACAATTCTATGATTAACATCATATTTAGCAAGCATTTTACGGAAAGCACCATGAATAAAATGTGAACCACCATCAGTCATTAAATATCTAGGGACTCCAAACCTCGGAAAAATAACTTCTTTAAGCATTTTAATAGAAGTGTTATGATCAACATCAACCTTTAATGTCCTTGGGACATGGCATCTTTTCAATAGCATCAACCTTGGCTTTATCAACTTCAATACCTCTTTCAGAAACTTTATGACCCAAGACAATACCTTCATTCACCATAAAGTGGCACTTTTCCCAATTCAAGACAAGATTGGTTTGTTCACATCTCTGCAAAACTCGATCAAGGTTGCTCAAGCAATCATCAAAAGAAGATCCATAGACGGAAAAGTTGTCCATGAAAACCTCACAAATCTTTTCACAAAAGTCAGAGAATATAGCCATCATGCATCTTTGAAAGGTAGCAGGTGCATTACATAAACCAAAAGGCATACATCTATAAGCAAAAGTACCAAAAGGGCATGTAAAAGTAGTCTTAGATTGGTCTTTGGCTGACACAGGTATTTGAGAGAAACCAGAATAACCATCTAGAAAGCAAAAATGTGTATGTTTGGATAATCTTTCTAGCATTTGATCTATAAAAGGTAAGGGGTAATGATCTTTTTTTAGTAGCCTTATTTAATTTGCGGAAATCAATTACCATCCTATAACCTGTAATAATTCTTTGAGGAATCAATTCATCTTTATCATTAGGAACAATAGTAATACCTGCCTTCTTAGGGACACAATGGACAGGGCTTACCCATTGACTATCAGCAACGGGATAAATTATACCTACCTCAAGGAGCTTTAGTATCTCCTTTCTTACCACTTCTTTCATTTTAGGATTCAGCCGGCGTTGATGATCACGAACTGGTTTAGCATCTTCTTCCAAATTAATTTTATGTTGTCATAGAGTGAGACTAATGCCCTTAAGATCATCAAGAGTATACCCAATAGCAGCGCGGTGCTTCTTCAGAGTTTTTAATAATCTCTCCTCCTCATGCTCTGAAAGGTTAGCACTAATAATAACAGGATATATCTTTTTCTCATCAAGATAAGCGTATTTAAGAGTATCAGGTAACGGTTTAAGCTCAAACACGGGATCACCCTTGGGTGGAGGAGGATCCCCTAGGATTTCAACAGGTAAATTGTTTTTCAGAATAGGTTCCTATTTAAAGAATACTTCATCTAGTTCCCTTCTTTCATTCATAAACATATCATTTTCATGGTCTAGCAAATATTGTTCTAAAGGATCACTAGGAGGTACGACAATAGAAGCAAGACCAATAATTTCATCCTTACTAGGTAATTCTTCTTCACGGTGTTGTCTAATAAATTTAGAAAAATTAAATTCATGAGCCATATCATCTAAACCGATAGTAACAACATCTCTTTTGCAATCTATGGTAGCATTAACAGTATTTAGGAAGGGTCTACCAAATATAATGGGACAGAAGCTATCTTGTGGGGAACCAAGAACAAGAAAATCAGCAGGATATTTAGTTTTCCCACACAAGACTTCAACATCTCTAACAATTCCCATTGGTGAAATAGTGTCTCTATTGGCAAGTTTAATTGTGACATCAATATCTTCCATCTCAGCAGGTGCAATATCATGCATAACTTCTTGGTATAAAGAATAAGGTATTGCACTAGCACTAGCACCCAAATCACATAAGCAATGATAACAATGATGTCCTATTTTAACAGAAATAATAGGCATGCCTACCACAGGTCTAGGTTTATCTTTATCACAAGGTTTAGCAATTCTAGCAGTTTCATCACAGAAATAAATAACATGCCCATCTATATTATCAGACAAGAGATCTTTAACAATAGCAATATTAGGTTCAACTTTAACTTGCTCAGGAGGTGTATATGTTTTAATATTGCTTTTACGAACTACAGTTGAAGCTTTAGCATGATCCATTATCCTAACAGGGAAAGGTGGTTTCTCAACATAAGAAGTAGGAGCAATAGGATCATTATAAGTGATAGTCTTTTCTTCAACTTTAATAGGTGCAGCTACTTTTACTTCTATGGAAGGATGGTATTTAAACCACTTCTCCTTGGGGAGATCAACATAGGCAGCAAAAGATTCATAGAAAGAAGCTACTATCTCAGAGTCAAGTCCATAGTTAGTGCTAAATTTACGAAAAATATCGGTATCCATAAAAGATTTAACACAATCAAAACTAGGTGTCATACCTGACTCCTTACCATTGTCGAGGTCCCAATCTTCAGATTTACGTTTAATTCTTTCCAATAAATCCCATTTGAATTCAATAGTCTTCATCATAAAAGAGCCAGCACAAGAAGTATCAAGCATGGTGCAATTGTTATCAGAAAGCTGAGCATAAATTTTTTGAATAATTAGTTCTCTTGAGAGCTCATGATTCTGGCATGAATATAACATTGACTTAAGCCTCCCCCAAGCTTGAGCGATGCTTTCTCCTTTGCGAGGCCAAAAATTATATATATAATTGCGATCACGATGAACAAGATGCATAGGGTAAAACTTCTGATGAAATTCCAATTTCAATCATTTGTAATTCCAAGACCTCATATCATCACATAGCCTATACCATGTCGATGCATCTCCCCTCAAAGATAAAGGGAAGACCTTCTTCTTAACAACATCTCCGGGTACACCTGCAAGCTTAAATAATCCACAAACTTCATCCACATATATCAGATGTTCATCAGGATGTTTTGTTCCATCTCCTAAAAAAGGATTAGCTAGCAGTTTTTCTATCATACCCGAAGGAACTTCAAATCAAGCATTTTCATTTTCATTTTCATTTTCAGTAGGTTTAGCAGGTTGAGGAGCAACTCTTTGCTCTATTGGTCGGGGTGAAGATACCCCGAACAAGCCCCTCACAGGATTACTTTCCATGGTAACAAGTGACAGTAAATTTTAGCACACTATATAAATTTTTCCTTACCAAATTCCACCTACCAAAGGCGCTTCACTCCCCGGCAACGGCGCCAGAAAAGAGTCTTGATGACCCACAAGTATAGGGGATCTATCGTAGTCCTTTCGATAAGTAAGAGTGTCGAACCCAACAAGGAGCAGAAGGAAATGATAAGCGGTTTCCAGCAAGGTATTCTCTGCAAGTACTGAAATAAGTGGTAACAGATAGTTTTGTGACAAGATAATTTGTAATGAGCAACAAGTAAAAAAAGTAAATAACGTGCAGCAAGGTGGCCCAATCCTTTTTGTAGCAAAGGAAAAGCCTGGACAAACTCTTATAAGATGTAAAGCGCTCCCAAGGACACATGGGAATATCGCCAAGCTAGTTTTCATCACGTTCATATGATTCGCGTTCGGTACTTTGATAATTTGGTATGTGGGTGGACCGGTGCTTGGGTACTTCCCTTACTTGCACAAGCATCCCACTTATGATTAACCTATATTGCAAGCATCCGCAACTACAACAAAAGTATTAAGGTAAACCTAACCATAGCATCAGACATATGGATCCAAATCAGCCCCTTACGAAGCAACACATAAACTAGGGTTTAAGCTTCTGTCACTCTGGCAACCCATCATCTACTTATTACTTCCCAATTCCTTCCTCTAGGCCCAAATAATGGTGAAGTGTCATGTAGTCGACGTTCACATAACACCACTAGGAGAGACAACATACATCTCATCAAAATATCGAACGAATACCAAATTCACATGACTACTAATAGCAATACTTCTCCCATGTCCTCAGGAACAAACGTAACTACTCATAAAGCATAAACATGTCCATAATCAGAGGGGTATTAATATGCATATAGGATCTGAACATATGATCTTCCACCAATTAAACCAACTAGCATCAACTACAAGGAGTAATTAACACTACTAGCAACCTACTAGCACCAATCCCGGACTTGGAGACAAGAATTGGATACAAGAGATGAACTAGGATTTTGAGATGAGATGGTGCTGATGGAGATGTTGATGGAGATTGCCCTCTCCCGATGAGAGGAGCGTTGGTGATGACGATGGCGATGATTTCCCCCTCCGGGAGGGAAGTTTCCCCGGCAGAACAGCTCCACCAGAGCCCTAGATTGGTTCCGCCAAGGTTCCGCCTCGTGGCGGCAGAGTTTCATCCGAGAAGATGGCTTATGATATTTTTCCCAACGAAAGACTCCATATAGCAGAAGATGGCCACCGAAGGGCCACCAGGGTGCCCACGAGGTAGGGGGCACGCCCAGGGGGGTAGGGCGCATCCACCACCCTCGTGGGTAGGGTATGGCCCCCCTGGTGAAGTTCTTGCTCTCAGTATTTTTTATATATTTGGAAAACATCTTCCGTGAAGTTTCAGGACTTTTGGAGTTGTGCAGAATAGGTCTGTAATATTTGCTCCTTTTCCAGCCCAGAATCCCAGCTGTCGGCATTCTCCCTCTTTATGTAAACCTTGTAAAATAAGAGAGAATAGGCATAAGTATTGTGACATAATGTGTAATAAATCCCATAATGCAATAAATATCGATATAAAAGCATGATGCAAAATGGACGTATCAGCCGCCAAAGGCGCGGGGAATCAGGACCGAGCCGCTGCTCCAATCAGCAACGCCCGGCTTCCTGCCTCAACGTTAAGGCACGTGCCCTCCGTATCCGCCACCTACCCTTCCTAAGGCATGGGGGACAGATCGCGGGCGGGCCGGAATTAAGAAGACAAGTGGGACGACTGTTTTCCACCCTGTGATCTTGGGGCGCGGGCGCCATGAATGCCACGACCCGAGTCCCCTTTGTAAATGTGCTGCGCCCCTACAGCTCCCTCTTTTTATGGGGAAGGCGCAGGCTGCCTCTTTACTCTTCATCGCAGGGTGATGCAAGCGTGTTGTGACTGTTCCACGCACGATCCCCACGTCATGCACTCAATACGGGTCGTGGGGAAGCGCAACTGGCGAAGGAGTTACCGCGGTTAAAACTCTGCCATGCGTGCCCGCACACCGTTCTAGGCCTGGCCCAACAATGCTTCACGCTTATGTGTGGCCTAGGCCCAGGGGCTCCTGAAGGTGTACGAAAGTAGGGGCCTTTCTGTACCCCTTTACTTGTGCATGGGCAGTCATAGCCACACCTGTGGCCATGCTTGGAGCGGCAGAGGAAGGAAATATACAAGGCTATCGAGGCAGCACTCAAATCAGAGGCATGAAGAGCAAAGGGGCAAGATGGATCCCCCCTGGCAACACCCTTGCTGGGGCAGCCTACATAGCACCGGCAAGAGCCTTGCCGGGGCAATTTGCCCCACACCAGCGAGGCCGCCACCCTTGAGCCAAAGAGCTTTGACACCACCGATAACGTCAAGACCAAGAATCGGGGGGCGCCCGCGTGGTGGCATGCAGTCTTTGTGAAGACCAAGGGCCTACGAGCCTAGATAAGAACCAGAAGACGAAGACCCTTGGTGAGGGAGTCTTGGATTAAGGGGTGTTCGGGTAGCCGGACTATACCTTCGGCCGGACTCCTGGACTATGAAGATACAAGATTGAAGACTTCGTCCCGTGTCCGGATGGGACTTTCCTTGGCGTGGAAGGCAAGCTTGGCGATGCGGATATTCAAGATCTCCCACCTTTGTAACCGACTCTGTGTAACCCTAACCCTATCCGGTGTCTATATAAACCGGAGGGTTGTAGTCCGTAGGCAATCAACTCCATACACAAGAATCATACCATAGGCTAGCTTCTAGGGTTTAGCCTCCTTGATCTCGTGGTAGATCTACTCATGTACTACCCATATCATCAATATTAATCAAGCAGGAGTAGGGTATTACCTCCATCGAGAGGGCCCGAACCTGGGTAAAACAAAGTGTCCCCTGTCTCTTGTTACCATCCGGCCTAGACGCACAGTTCGGGACCCCCTACCCGAGATCCGCCGGTTTTGACACCGACATTGGTGCTTTCATTGAGAGTTCCTCTGTGCCGTCACAATCAGGAAGGATGCCTCTTCCCGTCTTTAAAGACGGTGCCATTGCTAAGCGAGCCTTGGCTGTTGGCCAGACCCTCCGGCTAGGTGGTTACCTCACGACCACCTCTTCGGCTGTTGCACCGACGGTGACCTCTCGGGTCATCAAAAGCAACCTACACGTCAGCTCGGAGCTCGCCGAGAAGCTAGATCCAATGGAGCTCTCTTCCGTAAACGAGCTCTTGGATCGCATCGCCGTCCTGGGGGTCGCTACGGATTACGACCAGGTTGGGCTTAAACCCGATCTAAGAGAAATTAACTCTCCCCAAGTCACCCACCACGTTGCCGTGGTAGAGGCGCAGTGCGGCGACCCTTCATCTATTTTAAGGACTAGCTACGTCCGAATTCCCGACTCCTCCAAGCCGGATACCTGCGGAGGGGAGGATGTAACTCAAGACCTGAGCCTAGGATCAGGCAACGGGCTAGATTCATTGGACAACATCCAAGAATCCGAACTTCAGAGTTCGGAAACTCTTCAGCCTCCGGATCTTGAATTGGGTGAGGTTCCAGATTCAACGACACCCGCCCACCCGAACATAAGCGATCTCTCCCAAATCAGGCAGAGGCCCGAGGAAACAGTACATCATTACTGGGCCAGATTCCTCCTGGTTATGAACAGGATAAAGGATTGCCGCGAGGAAGACGCAATCTCAATTTTCTGTAGTAATTGCATGAACGAGGGAATCCTTAACGCCGTAAGTCGTCGTGATGTTACACGCTTCGCGGACTTGGCGTCCATAGTACAAAAATATTGTGCGATGGAAAGCGCCTGGAAAACCGAAATAAAATTTTGGGATAATCCGGCCTTGAATAGTAATCCCGTCCGAACTAAGAGGGTGCATCATCATAGGACACCCGGGATAAACACCAAAAAGCCAAAACCCTCTACAGGGCATGGAACCGTACTGGAAAGGTGGCTTAATGGACCCTGTAGAATTCACAGTACAGAGGACGCCACACCAACTCACAGCCTTAGAGCATGTTGGATACTCTGGCAGGTGGCCAAAATTGGCGAGGACCTCTTAATTCTGGAGGCCGCAGAAAGCCAGCCCGAGGACGCCAGTACCGTTCTCACAGTCTTCGAGACTTTCGCATCAAACAATGTGCGAAAAAGAACACTCCGCAGCCTCACCGAAGTCTATCAAGTTGCAACAATAAATCCATGGAGCGACACTGCCATTACCTTCAACGCAAGTGATGAACCTAAATTCCGGACAGCCCGAGCACCAGCCGCATTGGTCCTTAGTCCCATAGTGGACGGCTTTCGCCTCACCAAGGTGCTCATGGATGGAGGCAGCGGACTGAACCTCATTTATGAGTAAACCCTTCAAAAAATGGAAATAGACTGGAGCCGCGTCGAGCGAAGCAGCACAACCTTTAGAGGAATAATCCCCAGTCGGGAAGCGCGCTGCACAGGAAAAATCACACTTGATGTGGTGTTCGGCACGCCGGATAATTATAGGTCGGAAGAAGTCACGTTTCAAGTGGCCCCATTTAAGAGCGGACATCACGCTTTACTGGGACAGGAAGCATTCACAATCTTCCAAGCAATACCCCATTACGGGTACATGAAGCTTAAGATGCCCAGGCCGAACGGAATTATCACTCTAGCTAGTGATCCGGATGTTGCACTCCGTGCCGAAAACAAGACGGCCGCATTAGCCCTTGAGGCACTATCCGAAGCCCTAGCGGCCGAGGAATTGAGTGCGTTGCGCTCCACGGTTAACAAGGATGATGTGATACTCGATAAGAGATCCAAATCCACATCCTTCAAGCCAGCTGACGAAATAGTCACATTCCAGGTCCATCCAACGGACCCCAATAAAACAGCTTCCATCGGGGCACGATTGAGCCCTGATGTAGACGCCGCACTGCGAGAGTTCCTACGAGAGAACTGGGACATTTTCTCCTGGCACCATTCAGACATGCCAGGGATCCCACGCAAGCTGGCCGAACACAGCTTAAATATCCTAAAAGGATTCAAACCTGTCAAACAAGCCCTTCGGCGTTTTTCCGAACCCAAGAGACAGGCTATGGGAGAGGAGCTTGCCAATCTATTGGAGGCCGGATTCATTAGAGACATAAAACATCCGGACTGGCTAGCAAACTTGGTGATGGTACCAAAGAAGGACAAATCCTGGCGCCTGTGTGTCGATTTTAAAGACCTTAACAAGGCTTGCCCAAAGGATCCCTTCCCCCTCCCCTGTATCGATCAAATTACCGATGCCACCGCAGGACACGACTCGTTGTGTTTCCTCGACGCATACTCCGGTTACCATCAAATCAAGATGGCAGAATCAGACCAAGCTGCAACAACATTCATCACACCATACGGCCCATTCTGCTTCAACACAATGCCCTTTGGGCTGAAAAACGCCGGCGCAACATATCAGCGCATGATCCAGACATGTCTGGCAAATCAGATCGGCAAAACAGTGGAGGCGTATGTGGATGACGTGGTCGTCAAATTAAGACATGTCGAATCTCTAATAGATGACTTGAGGCTTACATTCGATAACCTCCGAAAATATGACATCAAGCTCAACCCGGAAAAATGCGTCTTCGGCATTCCAGCCGGAAAGCTCTTGGGCTTCATTGTATCCGGTAGAGGAATTGAAGCTAATCCAGCCAAGATCCGAGCTTTGTCACAATTGGATATCCCAAAGGACCTCAAACAAATACAAAAATTAACCGGATGCGTGGCGGCTTTAAGCTGCTTCATCTCCCGCTTGGGAGAAAAGGCACTACCCCTGTATCGCCTCCTTCGGCGCACCGAACACTTCGAGTAGACGGAGGCCGCCATGGCCGGACTTGATGAAATAAAAGCCATATTGGCAACAAACCCAGTCCTGGCCGCACCGAACACCGGCGAACCAATGTTATTGTACATTGCAGCAACACATCAAGTTGTCAGCGCAGTGCTCGTTGTCGAGCGGGAAACGGATGGACACAAATTCCCCCTTCAAAGGCCGGTCTACTACGTATCCACTGTCCTCACTCCATGCAAATCACGGTACCCGCATTATCAAAAGATTGTATACGCGGTATTCATGGCATCCCGGAAGCTACGACACTACTTTCAAGAGTGTTCCATAACAGTAGCCTCGGAAGTACCACTCAACGATATTATCAACAACCGCGACGCAACGGGCCGGATTGCAAAATGGGCCATCGAGCTCCTCCCGTTCGATATAACCTATAAGCCACGACGAGCTATTAAATCGCAAGTTTTGGCCGACTTCGTCGCAGAATGGACGGAGGCCGAGCTCCCTAAAGAGTACGGCACATATTCAAACTGGATTATGCATTTCGACGGCTCCAAAATGTTGGTCGGACTGGGGGCTGGCGTCGTCCTGACGTCCCCCACAGGAGACACAGTCCAATATGTGCTCCAGATCATGTACATGGATTCCAACAATGCAGCCGAATATGAGGCCCTCCTACATGGTCTCCGGATAGCAATATCCATGGGTATCCAGCGCCTAGAGGTACGAGGGGATTCAAACCTCGTGATATCCCAAATAAATGGAGACTTTGACGCCAAGGACCCAAAAATGGCAGCTTACCGAAACGCCGTCCTAAAAATGTCAGCTTGGTTCGAAGGGCTGGAGTTTCACCATATAGCCCGAGAAAACAATCAAGCAGCGGACGTCCTGGCACGCATCAGAGCAAAACGCGATGCAGCCCCCCCCCCAACATCTTTTTGGAAAGATTGTTCAAGCCATCCGTAACATGGGAGGGGGAACCCGTAAATAACAGCCCAGACCTAGCCGCACCACTCGACGCCGAACAATCTGACACAATCGAGGCTCTGCCAATGAAATTACACCTTCAGCCCACGTAATAATGGCGGTCATCGCCCAGTGGACAGAACCATTCCTAGCCTACCTTACTAGGCAGGAACTCCCGGAGGACCAAAACGAGGCCCGCTGCATAGTGCGGCGATCTAAAGCCTATAGAGTCCATGAGGGAGAGCTTTATAAGAAAAGCACTACTGGAGTCCTTCAAAGGTGCATCTCCGAAGAGGAAGGGCGGAACCTTCTGGCTGAAATTCATGCCGGACTCGGTGGTCACCACGCCGCTGCTCGGCCCCTTGTTAGCAAGGCTTTCCGTACAGGCTTTTATTGGCCGACGGCTCGGGCAGACGCTCAGGACCTAGTCCAACGATGCGCTGGTTGCCAACTTTTTTCCAACCAAAGCAATATGCCACCCACCGCACTCCAAACTATACCCATCACCTGGCCTTTTGCGGTCTGGGGGCTTGACATGGTTGGACCCCTTAAAGGTGGGACCGATAGGAAAAAATACTTACTGGTCATGGTGGATAAATTCACCAAATGGATAGAAGCCAAGCCTGTTAAAACGGCCGAATCCAGACCTGTGATAGACTTCATATCCGGGGTTGTACACCGTTATGGCGTCCCCCACAGCATCATAACCGATAATGGTACAAACTTTACCGCCGATGAGGTAAAACTCTGGTGCAAAAACATGGGCATCAAGCTCGATTATGCTTCCGTCTATCACCCACAAACCAACGTCCAGGTCGAACGTGCAAATGGTCTTATCATGAGCGGCATTAAACCCAGACTGGTGCGGTCCCTCAAGGAATCTAACACGCACTGGGTAGAGGAGCTCAACTCCGTACTATGGGGGCTGCGGACCACGCCAAATCGCACCACCGGATACACACCATTTTTATGGTGTACGGCACAGAGGCAGTTCTGCCCTGCGACATAATTCATGACTCACCTAGAGTGCGCATGTACGAAGAAAGAGATGCCGAGCTCGATCGGCAGGACAACTTGGACGCCCTGGAGGAGGAGCGTGACGTGGCAAAATCCCGTTCCGCATTTTATCAACAGCAGGCCCGAAGATATCAAAGCAGAGAAGTACGGGCCAAAAATTACAATGTTGGCGAACTAGTTCTACGCCTGCCGGATAAGAAAAAGGACAAACTCAAGCCCAAGTGGGAAGGTCCATTCATAATCGACCAAGCCCTGATTGGCGGGGCGTACCGCCTGCGAGATGCGTCAGATAACCGACTCGAGCCGAACCCGTGGAACGCCGCCCGTCTCCGAAGATTCTATGCCTAGCGCCGGACTCTGTGTTTGTCTCCTTCCTCTGTCCATTTTTTGCATTTTTCTGTCTTACATTTCTCTCCTTCCCCTCTTTTCTTTTATAGCCCTTAAAGGCTCATCTAGTGACGCGCTACTCGCGCTCATTAAACCTGGGGGCTTCTTTAACAGAAGCTTATTTATACGGGCTTTATGCCCAACACATGCGTCAAACTTCCACATGTACCTTTTTCTTCACCATTATATGCATCGAGATGACTTAAGTTTTGGCCAAGCTGGGTTGCCTGGCTCCTATGCATACCCCTACGTTCCCATTGTTCGGCTAGGCGGTAAAGGGAGCACCTCTGCGATTGTTACTGCCGGGTCAGCCGGATGTGTACCTCAAACTGGATGAAGCCGAAAGCTAGCGTTCTTAAGGGAATATTCAGTCGGTGAGATAAAAGATGATCTTTTTACTCATTTTATGCGCCCCCAGATGCTTTTTTCTGCGTCTTTTTACGCAGTCCGGACATGCACTTTAGGGCATGCCTCCCAGCAAAAGGAACCCCTAACGGAACTATTCTCTCTGGAAGATGTTTCTTACTAACCATGTAATATAACATAACTAGTTGGGCACTTGTATGATAAAGCACTAATGACCCCTACGCCTGGTCTCCACGCATACCACGGTTCTTATATAACCGCTATGGTATTCGGACACACTCCGGACCGTCAGGTCCCGAGGTCGAAGCAAAAAGGTCGGCAACGACAAACAATCTACAATCTGGCTAGAAGGCATTACACATGTCAATTCAAAATTACATAGTCATTCTGACTGATTGTATTCCTCTTCTATACCATCTAACATGCTGTCTAATTTACAGTCCTGCTGGGAATACTTTGCGGCCAACTCTACTTGGCCGTATACCAAGCTCACAGGGATCTCCTTCCCGTCAGGCCCCACTGGTCCGACCTCGGCCATGTGGTTTGGGTCAGACTTCGTAAAACGGGTCTTCACCATGGCCCAGGCTTCCCTAGCGCCTTGTCGGCAGGCCGATATCTTCCACAACCGGAAGCGCCGCCGAGCTCCCTTCAGCTTCTCCGCAAGCTCGCCAAGGCCCTCGGGCATGGAGTGGGCAGGCCATAAGGCTTGGGTAACACCTCGCATCGCCTGCCGAATTCGCTCGTGCAGTTGCATGAGTTCGGGAAGAAGGTCACCCGTAGAACCGGGCATCTCCTCTGCAGGACGAGCTGTGAGCATACCTACAGACATTACTCTATTAATCGACTTCTTCGCCGAACTCTTTTTTCAAAGTTCGTTCTAGCACTTACTAAAAATGTCGCGTCGAAGCCGCTGATTCTCCTTCGTGGAGTCCGACAGCTGGCCACGAACATCTTTAAGTTCGACGTCCAGCTTGATGTTGGCATCCTGAAGATCATTCTTCTCTCGCCTCACCCTTGTCAACATACTCTCACCGGCCTTTAGCTGGCGTAAGAGTTTTTGTTTGTCTGGATTGAGTCAGGCGCCATCTGCAATATGATTTGTCAGATTTACACCCACACCGCACAATACTAATCTTTCGAAGTGTATCTTACCTGAGGGGGTCTCTTTGGACTCCCCTGCTACGGCTAGTGCGGCCTCTAGTTGGGCCTCGCACTTTTCCAGCTCCTGGGACAGCACAGTATTCTTCTTTGTAAGAACCTGCATATTAAAAGATCCTTAAATCAGTTGATCTAACTGTTTCAAGTCTCGGGGGCTACTGGTATATATATATTTGACCAAAATTTTCTTACCCGTATGTCTTTTACATACTGCTCCGTGCCTCTGGCTAAACCATTTTGAGCGGCACGGAGGTACGCATCTCCCGAATTAAAGGCATCTAAAGCCTCTTGGGAGAAACAAGCGTCGCATAGAACTGTCCGGCGATGCCTGTGGTTCATGGCACTCTCCACTTCAGAATTTGTGGCAGACAGCCTGTCCTCATCCTCTGTCGGAGGAGCGTCCGGTACGCGCCTTGTGCTCGCCTCCGCTTACTGGCCAGCCGTTGGAGCCTGGCTGGTGGAGGTGCGATTGCAACCTCTCCAGATGTAGTTCGGCGAGGTCTCTTCGTTCTGAAGATAGCACGAACGTTAAATATGCCCTGACAGAATAACACCAGGGAAACAGAGGGTGCGCCGGCATCTCAGTCCGGACTTCATTCCTTTTTGCCCCACGGGGCCCTGCGGCCCCTCGTTGGCTAGCCGCCGCAGGGTCGGCCTCCTGCCTCGGAAAACTCCCCTACAAAACATGGTTGTCATCAGAAACACCGGAATACGCGAGAGTGCAATCTCTCTCAAGGGAATGAGACTCCGGTTTCTGTCACCTGGGAGGCCGGAATTAACCCTGGGTAATCAGCCATGATGGCTACCAAGGTATTGTCCTTGCTTAGCTGATGGAACACCCCGTCGATAAGATCCACCAATATGTCCGGATCCTCTTCGGAGTCCAGATTGAGGGACTGTTCTGGGTCCTCGGGCTGTGGAGGGCGGCTGCTTATGTCCTTTACCTCCTGTCGCAGTTCCTGCATTGAAGTCGTTAGACTACCTATCTAACCATGGGAGTATAAAACAAACGGGCAAGTGCAATTGTTCACTTACCCAACTTGGAGGATCGTACATACTGAATCCGGCCTGCGGATTGACGCGGAGGAATTCCTACTATTCTCCCTTATACAAAGAGGATAAGATCTTTACTAAGGCGACGGCAGAGTCCGGCCCCTTACGACCGTAACGTGTGGCGTCATCCTCCCTGTTGAAATCCCACATGGGGTGGCCTCTATATTGAAGCGGCTGCACCCCCCGCATAATGCATGCGGCCATGACTCCGATCATGGTTAGTCCGGAATGAGCCAATAGTCTTATCGGGCCCATCAGGTAAAGGACGTCTTTGTCACTTTCTCTCTGAGAGCTCTGCGGACGCCAGCTCAAGTGTTTCTTCAATGGAGCACTGTTGAACTCAGGGAGACCGACCCGGATAGGGTCCGGTAGCGGGACGTCATCTATGTAAAACCATTCCGAAGGCCAGTCCTCGGACGCCTTCTTTGGCGTTCCGGATAGGTATCCGGTCCCGGCGATGCGCCATACTTCGGCTCCGCCCACTTGATATATAGACCCCTTTTGAGAACGGGGACCAGACATAATAACCTCTTCCACAGCGTGAAATGAGCCTCAACGCCTAAAAATAGCTCACAAAGGGCGACGAAACCCGCAATATGTAATACGGAGGCGGGCGTGAGATTGTGCAGCTGGAGGCCGTAGAACTCCAGAAGCCCGCGGAGAAATGGATGAATTGGAAACCCCAGTCCACTTATTAGATAGGGGATGAGGCACACCCGCTCTCCTTTAGAAGGATTGGGGGTGCTCTCCGCTTGTTTTCCGCCATTATAGGGGGCGAGACCGGCTCGGACCGGGACCATGCATGCCTGAGGGAGGAATCCCTGGGCCTAAAGTGACGCTAACTTGCTATGCGGGATGGTGCAACTCTCCCAGTCCCTGGGTTTGGGACTGGAGGGGCGAGGGGAGGAGTTGCGACGGCTGGTCATGTTGGAATGGACCTTTGCTGGAAGCGCTCTGATGATAACTCGCGGAAAGGAGAAGATGTGGTCTGGACCTAAATCCCCATCCTGTTAAATAGGCGGCTCGTTTATACGGCTAGGGGTGTGGATGTAGAAACGCCCCGGCTTTTCGCATTTGTTTGAACACGTGGAAGACGGCCATTATTGAGCATGGAAGCCGAGGAGGACTACATTACAAAAATCGGACATTATTCCTACAGGTACACAAGATTTGGAGAGGAACCCGCCTTGCAATGTTGAACAATCTGCGCGCCGGACTCATCGTCATTGAAGCCTGGTTCGGGGGCTACTGAGGGAGTCCTGGATTAGGGGGTGTTCGGGTAGCCGGACTATACCTTCAGCCGGACTCCTGGACTATGAAGATACAAGATTGAAGACTTCGTCCCGTGTCCGGATGGGACTTTCCTTGGCGTGGAAGGCAAGCTTGGTGATGCGGATATTCAAGATCTCCCACCTTTGTTACCGACTCTGTGTAACCCTAACCCTATCCGGTGTCTATATAAACCGGAGGGTTGTAGTCCGTAGGCAATCAACTCCATACACAACAATCATACCATAGGCTAGCTTCTAGGGTTTAGCCTCCTTGATCTCGTGGTAGATCTACTCTTGTACTACCCATATCATCAATATTAATCAAGCAGGAGTAGGGTATTACCTCCATCGAGAGGGCCCGAACCTGGGTAAAACAAAGTGTCCCCTGTCTCCTGTTACCATCCGGCCTAGACGCACAGTTCGGGACCCCCTACCCGAGATCCGCCGGTTTTGACACCGACACTTGGCAAGATCCTTGTCGGGGATAGCTGAAGACCCCCAGCAAGATCCTTGCCGGGAACGGCCACGAGGCCCTGGCAAGACCCTTGCGGGGGGCATATGCGGGGCCACGGCTAGGCCCGCACCCACCAATGTCTCACTACCCCGTGGATGTTTTGACGCGTCAACCAGCCCGCCAACTAGGCAAGCGCCTGCGTGCATGTAACACCCCGGATATAATTTACCCAATATGTAATCCAACTCTTGCCATTTCCGGCGTTAAGTTATTTTATTTCCTAGGGTTTGGGTTTTTGTCTCTGTGTGTTGTTGTCATTGTCATGCATCTCATATCATGTCATCATGTGCATTGCATTTGCATACGTGTTCGTCTCATGCATCCGAGCATTTTCCCCGTTGTCCGTTTTGCATTCCGGCGCTCCGTTCTCCTCCTATGGTCATTTCTACCTTTATTTCGTGTGTGGGGATTAAACATTTCCGGATTGGACCGAGACTTGCCAAGCGGCCTTGGTTTACTACCGGTAGACTGGCTGTCAAGTTTCATACCATTTGGACTTCATTTGATGCTCCAACGGTTAACCGAGGGACCGAAAAGGCCTCGTGTGTGTTGCAGCCCAACACCCCTCCAATTTGGTCCAAAACCCACCAAATCCCTCTCCATCATCTAGAGCGTTCGATCACGATCGCGTGGCCGAAAACCACACCTCATTTGGACACTCCTAGCTCCCTCTATGCCTATATATACCTCCCCCATTCGAAATCCCGGGTATTTCCACCCCTAACCCTAGATCCGCCCCTCTCCGCGTGGCCGGACACGTCCGCCGGCCGCCGGACAACATCCGCCGCCCGCTCGGTCCACTCCTGCGTCGCCACGTGGCGCCGCACCGCCTCCCGCGCCGCCGGCCCTTGAGCCCGGGTCAGGCCCCCGCGGCCCGGATCCTCCCCGCCGCCTCCTCGCTCCAGGCACGTTGCCCCGACGCCGGAGCTGCTCGCCGCGCCTCCACGCCGTCTCGTCGGCGAGCTTAGACCTCGCCGCAGCCCCATGCCGCGGTCACCGCCTCCGCCGCCCCACGCCGCGACCACCGCCATCTCCGGCCATCTCTCCGGCCTCCCTCGTCGTCTCCGGCCACCGCCGCCTCCTCAGCTCCGGTGAACAGTGCTTCCCCGGGTCCTCGGTTCCCGCAACCTCAGATCTGGATCTGGAAACCCTAGGGGTTGATTTTTTTCCCTAAGTCCCGAATTATTTTGCCATGTTCATCATGTTGTATCTCCTCATCTGTAGATCCGTTTTGGGAATATAGCATATAAAATTGTTCGCCTCAGAGAGCACATCATTTCATCTCATTGCATCATTTTCATTTGAGTTCATCTTGATGCCCGAAATGCTGTTGGAAGAGTTCTATCTGAGTTAATTTCCAGATTTGCTGCTCCAAATAGCTATTTGTCATTTTTGCCATGATTATTGTGTGCAGGATATGCCCCTGAGCTCTACATATGTTTTGTTATATGCTTTGTCATATTTCCAGTGGTGCCATCCATGTATTTTTATCTTGTGTGTGGTGACTAGCACAATCTTGCAAAGTGGTGCATTTGTTAATGCTGATTTCAGGGACTTAGCATTTCTACTAAGTCCTTGAGTTGTTCTTATCAATATGCCATATGTTCATGTTGTTTCCTAGTGATCCGTGCCTCTTTTGAGGAAGATCAGTAAGGATGTTTTGTTAATCTTGTAGTGCTCTATCCATCCATGTCTTTGTTTGAAATTATGGAGCACCCTAGCTTGAGTCAATCGAGCTTTACTTTTGTCATTTCGTCTGGGCAGATTGTCTACTTGTTAGCGATTTTGCCGAGGATGTTGTAGTTGGTCCGTGCATGATATGTTATTGTTCTTGCCTTGTCTAGCTTTTATAATGTGTATTCTTGATGGGTGTATGCTTAGATTGTAATGACTTGCTCTGTAGTGAGTGCATCGAGCTCGTAAACATGCCTACTTGATATCTGTTTTGCATGCTCCAGTTTTTCACCAAGTCTGTGATCTGTTTGTGTTTTTGCCATGTTCACATGCTTGCAATTGTATTTTCTGATCCCTTTTGGCTCAAGGTCACTAAGGTACTTTTGTTAAGATATTTGAGTAGCTACATTCCATGCTTTACTTTTCCATGTTCAGGCCATGTATCATATAATTTTCATGCTCCAAAGTGTGCTACATGATCTGAAATTCCAGACACGTGTTAATTTCACTAAGTCTGAGATCTGTTTACCAATTGCACTTTTGCCATGCTTCTTTGAACCTGTTAATGGATGAATTGGCCATAGCTTAGTGTTCCTCTTTTGTTAAGCATCATGAATGGATCCCTGCCATGTATTTTGTTGCCATGTTTGGGTGTTGTAGCATGTTCATCTTGTTGCATTTAGATGGTCACTTGCTGTATATGGCAGACCGGTGCCATATTTGTTTTGCCTGCCATTTCCAAACCGTGTCTCCGATTCCGGCGTTCTTTATATCGTTTTCAAGCGATTTCATCTCACCTTTCCATTGGAACACTTGGTTTTCCAAGTTGATGCCAGGTTCATTCATTCCTTGCCAAATCTTGCATATGCATCCTATATCGCATCCCGCATAGCATACCATGTTTGCATCATATTGTTTGAGTTGTGCACGTGGTTGATTGCGTTACTTTTGCTTGTTTGTCTTGCTTGGGTAGAGCCGAGAGACGATTTCTCTAATGAGGAGCCCGTTGAGTTTTCTTTCGAGGATCCAGTCAACTCTGACAACGTTGCAGGCAAGATGATCATATCCTCGAAATCACTACTATCTTTGCTTTGCTAGATGCTCGCTCTTTTGCTATGCCTATGCTACGATGCCTAACACTTTATTATCATGCCTCCCAAATTGCCATGTCAAACCTCTAACCCACCATGTCCTAGCAAACCATTGATTGGCTATGTTACCGCTTTGCTCAGCCCCCTCTTATAGCGTTGCTAGTTACAGGTGAAGATTGGTGAGATAACCTCTACGCCACCCAGTATTGGGGCGGGAGTTCGGGAGTATTGCCATAACTTGTATAATGGATGCTTTTCGAAGGTTGAGGTAGAGGGTTTCCGAAGTTTTCTCGGTTATGTGTTGAAGGATGGATACAGCTGGATGTAGGATTTGCTAGATTTGGGTGAGATATTATGCTTCCCCTGTATCCCCAACACCTGATTGCATAACCGGAAAGGTTCGGGAGTTTCATAGGTGGGAATTCTTGTAGCTCTAGTTCTTCTTCCACGGATATTTGGTTTGAGATTGGGATTTCTTACCGAGTATTCGTTCTTGATCCGTACCTTGTTGATTTATTTCTCTACCTAAATTATAAGTGGCTTCTCAATTTATGGATATGTGACCATTTCAAGTGGAATGCATTCGTTCATTTTGTTTGGATGTAAAGACGATTTATTCCAATTTCATTCCGTTGGATTCAGCTTCAATATTTGTCTATCAATGTGCTAATGGATGTCAACCTCTTCAGGATGGGTCCTCCAATGCGCACGACTCCGAATCCTGATCTGCCACCACCTCCCCCTCCTCCGGAGGCATGGCAAGCTGTGATGGCCGCAACCAATGCAAACACGCAGTTGATCATGCAAATTCTTCAAGAGCGCAATCAAGCGAATCAAGGCAACCAAGGCAACAATCAGAATCACTTTGCTACACTCAACCAGTTCCTTGCTAACGGGCCTAAGACTTTCAGCAATTGTGTTGAGGCAACTGATGCCGATGATTGGCTCGTGGACTTATGCAAGCATTTCGAGTGCAGTAACGTCAGGCCTGAGGACTTTGTCAAGTTCGCTTCCTTCCAACTCAAAGACCAAGCTGCAGAATGGTTCCAGCAGTACAAGGATTCCAGAGGAGGCCGTGTGATTACCTGGGATGAATTCCGTCAAGACTTCAAAGCTCATCATATTCCTCAGAGCGTGGTTGAAAGCAAGCATGAGGAATTCCGCAACCTCAAGCAAGGCTCTTTGTCTGTCTATGACTACAACAAGTTGCTTCAGAAGCTCGCCCACTTTGCTAAGCAGGACGTCCCTGACGAGAAGAGCATGATATACCAGTTCAGGGTGGTCTCAGAGAAGAAATCCAGCTAGCTCTTGTTCTCTTTGAGCCCTTGAGGTATGATGAGTTCTACAACATGGCATTGCAGCGAGAGGCTGCCCAACTGAAGTGTGATGCGTCCAAGAAGCGAGTCAGAAATGCTACTCCATCTTCCTCTACTCAAGTGGCCAAGCAGCAGAAGTATTGGCTTCCTCCTCCTCCGTTCCGTCAGCCGTATCAGAAGAGCAAAGGTGGCAGTGGATCTTCCCACCCACCCAACCCTGGCTTTCAGAACAAGACTTCATCTCAAGCTGCAAGATCGAGTGCTCCGTATCACCGTCCGCTTTCAGAGGTCACGTGCAACAAGTGCCAACAGAAGGGTCACTATGCCAACAAATGCTTCAATCAGAGGCGCCTCCCTCCTCCTCCTGTGAGATCGGCAAGTACAGCTGTGGTCAAGCATAACCCCAAGCACGCCAAGGTCAATTTGATGAATGCAACTCAGGCAGAGGACTCGTCAGATGTCATCATGGGTAACCTTCCTGTTAACGATGTTTCCGCAAAAGTTCTTTTTGACACTGGTGCATCGCATTGTTTCATCTCGAAACCTTTTGCATCTAAGCATGAGTTGACTTCCCAAGTTATGCATAAACCGTTAGCAGTTGTCTCTCCGGGTAAATGTTTGCTCGCTAACCACAAGATTCCGGATATTTCTATCATGATGGGTGATTTCAAGTTTCTGGCTTCTCCAATGGTTCTTGGTAACTCGGATATTGATCTTATTCTCAGAATGGATTGGCTTTCTAAGCACAAGGCTTAGCTTGACTGTGCAGCCAGGCAGATTCAATTGACTCATTCGTTTGAGGATGTAATTGTCTTTGCCGCTCGGGATAATACAATCCTTCTGTTTTCTCTCAATGAGAAGGGTGAACTGGATGCCATCTCACAAATTCCAGTCGTTTGCGAATATCAAGACGTCTTTCCAGAAGAGCTTCCAGGAATGCCTCTGCACCGGCCAGTTGAATTCGTCATCGATCTTGAGCCTGGCACGGAACCTGTTTGCCAACGTCCTTACAAGCTCGGACCTGAAGAGTTGAAGGAGCTGAAGAAGCAACTCGATATTCAAGAGAGAATGGGTCTCATCCGACCTAGTTCTTCTCTGTGGGGTTGTGGAGTTCTTTTTGTGCAGAAGAAGGGTGGAACGGACCGACTTTGTGTTGATTACCGTCCATTGAACAAGAAGACTATCAAGAACAAGTATCCACTTCCCAACATCAACGAGCTGTTCGAACAACTCAAAGGTGCCCAAGTATTCTCCAAGCTTGATCTCCGTATGGGTTATCACCAGATTTGAATCCGTGAACAAGATATTCCCAAGACGGCTTTTAGGACAAGCTATGGTTCATATGAATACACAGTCATGTCTTTTGGCCTCGTCAACACTCCTCCGACTTTCTCTCGCATGATGAACCTCATCTTTAACGCCTACACCAATGACTTCGTTTTGGTCTATCTCGACGACATTTTGGTCTTCTCGAAGAACAAGGAAGATCATGCCAAGCACTTGCGTTTGGTGCCCGATAAGCTCAGGGAACATCAGTTCTATGCCAAGTTCTCAATGTGCGAATTTTGGCTCGATGAGGTTCTTTATCTTGGGCATATCATCTCTGCCAAGGGCATTGCGGTGAATCCTGAGAAGGTGTCTGCAATTGTGAATTGGGAACCACCTCAGAATGTGAAGCAACTCCGTAGCTTCCTCGGTCTCGCAAGCTATTGTCGAAGGTTCGTGGAGAACTTTTCAAAGATCGCGAAGCCTCTCTCAAATGTTCTCAAGAAGCACATCAAGTACGTTTGGTCTTCGGAGTGTGACATTGCTTTCAACACTTTGAAAGAGAAATTGGTCACTGCTCCAGTTCTGACTCCTCCTGATGAATCCAAACCGTTCGAGGTCTTCTGCGATGCCTCTCTTCAAGGTCTTGGTGCAGTTTTGATGCAAGAGAAGAAAGTTGTGGCTTATACCTCTCGCCAGTTGAAGCCCAATGAGAAGAACTACCCCACTCATGACCTCGAGTTGGCGGCAGTTGTGCATGCTCTTTTGACTTGGAGACATCTCTTATTTGGAAGAAAAGTGGACATCTTCACTGACCACAAGAGTCTCAAGTACATCTTCACTCAGCCTAATCTCAACCTCGGGCAGACTCGATGGGTCGAAATGATTCAAGAGTATAATCCGAGTATCGAGTATACTCTAGGCAAGGCCAATGTGATTGCTAACGCATTGAGCAGGAAGTCTTACTGCAACAGTCAGATTCTCAAGCCTTATCAACCCGAGCTTTGTGAAGCTTTCCGCAAATTCAATCTGCAAGTTGTTCCTCAAAGATTCCACGCCAACCTTCAAGTCTCTCCTACCTTGGAAGATCAGATTAGCCAAGCTCAACTTCTTGATGCTATGGTGAAGAAGGTGAAGATTGGGATTGCCAAGAGTCAACCCAAGTACAAGTGCTACCGCCTTGATGACAAGGATACTCTCTTCTTCGAGGATCGTATTGTCGTGCCCAAAGGTGACCTTCGTAAAGTGATCATGAACGAGGCTCACAATTCTCTCCCCTCCATCCACCCTGGGAGCACGAAGATGTATCAGGACCTCAAGCAGGCTTATTGGTGGACTCGAATGAAGCGTGAGATTGCTCAGTTCGTGAATGAATGTGATGTCTGCAGAAGAGTGAAGGCAGAACACCAAAGGCCAGCTGGTCTCCTCCAACCTCTTGCCATTCCAGAATGGAAGTTTGACCACATTGAGATGGACTTCATGACTGGGTTTCCAAAGTCAAAGCGTGGCAATGATGCTATATTCGTTGTCATCGACAAACTCACTAAAGTGGCTAACTTTCTGCCTATCAAAGAGTCTATCACTGCAGCTCAATTGGTGGAGCTCTGTACCTCTCGGATTGTCACTCTGCAAGGTATTCCACAGGTGATCTCTTTAGACCGTGGCAGCATCTTTACCTCCAAGTTTTGGGATTCTTTTCAGAAGGCCATGGGCACCAACATCCGCTTCAGCACAGCTTTCCATCCTCAAACTAGCGGTCAAGTCAAGCGTGTCAATCAGATTCTTGAAGATATGCTCAGGGCTTGTGTGATCTCCTTCGGCATGAAGTGGGAGGATTGTCTTCCTTATGCTGAATTCTCCTACAACAACAGTTTTCAAGCAAGTTCGGGCAAGGCCCCATTCGAAATTCTGTATGGCAGGAAGTGCCGTACCCCTCTCAACTAGTCCGAAACCGGTGAACGTCAACTTCTGGGAAATGACTTAATCACAGAGGCAGAGGAGATGTGTAAAGTCATTTGAGATAACCTCAAAGCAGCACAATCGTGCCAGAAGAGCTACTATGATAGTAAGCACCGTGATTTCGCTTTCGAGATCGGAGATCATGTTTACCTCCGCGTCTCTCCAATGAAAGGTACTCGTCGCTTCGGTATCAAAGGGAAGCTTGCCCCTAGATACGTGGGATCTTTCAAGATCGTCAGCAAGAGAGGCGATCTCGCCTATCAACTCGAGCTTCCTTCAAGCTTTGCAAATGTGCATGACATGTTCCATGTCTCTCAGCTCCATAAGTGCTTCAAGACTCGTGACTGCACCGTCAACTTTGAAGACATTGAGCTCCAAGAATATCTCTCTTATCGTGAGTACCCCGTTGCTATTCTTGAAGAGACTGTACGCAAGACTCGCAATAAGTCAATCAAATTCCTCAAAGTCAAGTGGTCACACCATTCCGACCGTGAAGCCACCGGGGAACGCGAGGATCACCTCCGTTCTGAGTACCCGGCGTTCTTCTAGTCCTAGATCTCGAGACAAGATCCTTTCATAGTGGTGGAGTATTGTAACACCCCGGATATGATTTACCCAATATGTAATCCAACTCTTGCCGTTTCCGGCGTTAAGTTATTTTATTTCCTCGGGTTCGGGTTTTTGTCTCCGTGTGTTGTTGTCGTTGTCATGCATCTCATATCATGTCATCATGTGCATTGCATTTGCATACGTGTTCGTCTCATGCATCCGAGCATTTTCCCCGTTGTCCGTTTTGCATTCTGGCGCTCCGTTCTCCTCCAGTGGTCATTTCTACCTTTCTTTCGTGTGTGGGGATTAAACATTTCCAGATTGGACCGAGACTTTCCAAGCGGCCTTGGTTTACTACCGGTAGACCGCCTGTCAAGTTTCGTACCATCTGGACTTCGTTTGATGCTCCAACGGTTAACCGAGGGACCGAAAAGGCCTCGTGTGTGTTGCAGCCCAACACCCCTCCAATTTGGCCCAAAACCCACCAAATCCCTCTCCATCATCTAGAGCGTTCGATCACGATCGCGTGGCCGAAAACCACACCTCATTTGGACACTCCTAGCTCCCTCTATGCCTATATATACCTCCCCCATTCGAAATCCCGGGTATTTCCACCCCTAACCCTAGATCCGCCCCTCTCCGCGCGGCCGGACACATCTGCCGGCCGCCGGACAGCGTCCGCCGCCCGCTCGGTCCACTCCCACGCCGCCACGTGGCGCCGCACCACCGGCCCGCGAGCCCGGGTCAGGCCCCCGCGACCCGGATCCTCCCCGCCGCCTCCTCGCTCCAGGCGCGCCGCCCCGACGCCGGAGCTGCTCGCCGTGCCGCCACGCCATCTCGCCGGCGAGCTTAGAGCTCCGCGCCGGCCACCGCCCGACGCGGCCGGACCTCGCCGCCGCCCCAAGCCGCGGTCTCCGCCTCCGCTGCCCCACGCCGCGGCCACCGCCGTCTCCGGCCATCTCTCCGGCCTCCCTCGTCGTCTCCGGCCACCGCTGCCTCCTCAGCTCCGGCGAACAGTGCTTCCCCGGCGGTCCTCGGTTCCCGCAACCTCAGATCTAGATCTGGAAACCCTAGGGGTTGATTTTTTTCCCTAAGTCCCTAATTATTTTGCCATGTTCATCATGTTGTATCTCCTCATCCGTAGATCCGTTTTGGGCATATAGCATATCAAATTGTTCGTCTCAGAGAGAACATCATTTCATCTCATTGTATCATTTTCATTTGAGTTCATCTTGATGCCCGAAATGCTGTTGGAAGAGTGCTATTTGAGTTAATTGTCAGATCTGCTACTCCAAATAGCTATTTGTCATTTTTGCCATGATTATTGTGTGCATGATATGCCCCTGTGCTCTACATATGTTTTTTTATATGCTTTGTCATCTTTCCAGTGGTGCCACACATGTATTTTTATGATGTGTGTGGTGACTAGCACAATCTTGCAAAGTGGTGCATTTGTTAATGCTGATTTCAGGGACTTAGCATTTCCACTAAGTCCTTGAGCTGTTCTTATCAATATGCCATATGTTCATGTTGTTTCCTAGTGATCCGTGCCTCTTTTGAGGATGATCAGTAAGGATGTTTTGTTAATCTTGTAGTGCTCTATCCATCCATGTCTTTGTTTGCAATTATGGATTAACCTAGCTTGAGTCATTCGAACTCTACTTTTGTCATTTCGTGAATCTGGGCAGATTGTCTACTTGTTAGCGATTTTGCCGAGGATATTGTAGTTGATCCGTGCATGATATGTTATTGTTCTTGCCTTGTCTAGCTTGTATAATGTGTATTCTTGATGGGTGTATGCTTAGATTGTAATGAATTGCTCTGTAGTGAGTGCATCGAGCTCGTAAACATGCCTACTTAATATCTGTTTTGCATTCTCCAGTTTTTCACTAAGTCCGTGATCTGTTTGTGTTTTTACCATGTTCACATGCTTGCAATTGTATTTTCTGATCCCTTTTGGCTCAAGGTCACTAAGGTACTTTTGTTAAGCTCTTTGAGTAGCTTCATGCCATGCTTTAGTTTGCCATGTTCAGGCCCTGTATCATATAGTTTTCATGCTCCGAAGTGTGCTACCTGATCTGAAATTCCAGACAAGTGTTATTTCACCAAGTCTGAGATCTGTTTACCAATTGCACTTTTGCCATGCTTGTTTGAACCTGTTAATGGATGAATTGGCCGTAGCTCAGTGTTCCTCTTTTGTTAAGCATCATGAATGGATCCCTGCCATGTATTTTTTGCCATGTTTGGGTGCTGTAGCATGTTCATGTTGTTGCATTTAGATGGTCACTTGCTGTATATGGCAGACCAGTGCCATATATGTTTTGCCTGCCATTTCCAAACCGTGTCTCCGATTCCGGCGTTCTTTATATCGTTTTCAAGCGATTTCATCCCACCTTTCCAGTGGCACACTTGGTTTTCCATGTTGAGGCCAGGTTCATTCATTCGTTGCCAAATCTTGCATATGCATCCCATATCGCATTCCGCATAGCATACCATGTTTGCATCATATTGTTTGAGTTGTGCACGTGGTTGATTGCGTTCCTTTTGCTTGTTTGTCTTGCTAGGGTAGAGCCGGGAGACGAGTTGGCTAACGAGGAGCCGGTTGAGTTTGCTTTTTTGGATCCAGTCAACTCTGACAACGTTGCAGGCAAGATGATCATACCCTCGAAATCACTACTATCTTTGCTTTGCTAGATGCTCGCTCTTTTAATATGCCTATGCTACGATGCCTACCACATGCTTATCATGCCTCCCAAATTGCCATGTAAAACCTCTAACCCACCATGTCCTAGCAAACCGTTGATTGGCTATGTTACCGCTTTGCTCAGCCCCTCTTATAGCGTTGCTAGTTGCAGGTGAAGATTGGAGACCGTTCCTTGTTGGAACATTATTTACTTGTTGGGATATCATTATATTATCTTGTTATCTTAATGCATCTATATACTTGGTAAAGGGTGGAAGGCTCGGCCTCTCGCCTAGTGTTTTGTTCCACTCTTGCCACCCTAGTTTCCGTCATATCGGTGTTAGGTTCCCCGATTTTTGCGTTCCTTACGCGGTTGGGTGATAATGGGAACCCCTTGATAGTTCTCCTTGAATAAAGCTTTTCCAGCAATGCCCAACCTTGGTTTTACCATTTGCCACCTAGCCTCTTTTTCCCTTGGGTTTCCGGAGCCCAAGGGTCATCTTATTTAAACCCTCCCAGGCCAGTGCTCCTCTGAGTGTTGGTCCACCTTGTCAGCCGTCGGTGGCTACCAAGGGAAACTCTGGGATGGCCTACCGGTAGTTTGGACAATCTGAGTGTGCCCTGAGAAAGAGATATGTGCAGATCCTATCGGGATTTGTCGGCACATTCGGGCGGTGTTGCTGGATTGGTTTTAACTTGTCGAAGTGTCTTGTAGAACCAGGATACCGAGCCTGATCGGAATGTCTCAGGAGAAGGTCTATTCCTTCGTTGACCGTGAGAGCTTGTCATGGGCTAAGTTGGGACTCCCCTGTAGGGATTGAACTTTCGAAAGCCGTGCCCACGGTTATGGGCAGATAGGAATTTGTTAATGTCCGGTTGTATATAACTTGAACCTTAACTTAATTAAAATGAATCAACTGAGTGTGTTACCGTGATGGTCTCTTCTCGGCGGAGTCCGGGAAGCGAACACGGTGTTGGAGTAATGCTTGCCGCAGGTTGTTCTCTAGTTACTCGTTCGCGCTTTGCTATCTCTTCTCGCTCTCTTTTGCGAATAGATTAGCCACCATACATGCTAGTCGCTTGCCGCAGCTCCACATATTTTACCTTGCCTTTCCTATAAGCTTAAATAGTCTTGATCGCGTGGGTGCGAGATTGCTGAGTCCCTGTGGCTCACAGTTTACTTACAAACCAGATGCAGGGCTAGACGACTCCGTTCCAGATGACGCGTTAGAGCTCAAGTGGGAGTTCGACGAGGACTCACGCCGTTACTATGTATCTTTCCCTGATGATCAGTAGTGGTGCCCAGTTGGGACAATCGGGACCGTGTCGCATGTTGGGTTGGTCTTTTATTTTGGCACCGTAGTGGGGCCATGAGTGATTGGATGATGTAATGCTATTTTTGTACTTTGTGTGACGTGGCGAGTGTAAGCCAACTATGTTACTTTTCCCCTTATTATGTATTATATTGGATGTTGTGATGATTGCCTAACTTGCGACATTGCTTTCAATGCGGTTATGCCTCTAAGTCGTGCCTCGACACATAGGAGATATAGACGCATCGAGGGCGTTACAGACATGAAAGCAGATTGTCTTTCAGAAATAGGTGGATTCTTAAGATAAGGATAGGTGTACAACGCAAGAGCTATAATAAGGCCTAACATGGTTGCTCGAAGATATATTTGTACAATAATAGGCATGCACATGCAGCTATAGTAAAAAGAGTTAATAACTTAATATGAGACATTCAATTCCAGTGCCTGAATGAAAATAGCTGAACAAATTTCTGTAATATAGCAGCCCAATAGTTTGTATAAATACGGATGCATGCAGGTGATGATAGACACTATATCATGTCTGATCCATAAGTAAGTGTGTGTTGTGCATTAAGTTTTCGATTCTTTGTGATATGTTTTGATTAGTTCTATAGCATCCAGTTTAACATCTTATGTCGCAGACATTTGGTGAAGTATCAGAAAGGAGAGTCTGTCGTTAATTCTGCGTTACCATGATGGTATGTAAGGTGAGCAAAAAGAAAATTTTTGGCCTTAATTCCCAGCAACTCTCAAGGTAAGTAAGATGAGTCATATTAATAGATAGTGTTGTCAGGGACCTTGATAGTATCTCTCAGACGAGTACCACTTTATATGGGATAGGAGATGCTTGATCCATGAATAAAATAACTTGGACCTCCTGTTTAGAGCGTCTACTAAATTATTGGTTCATCCATCTAAATGTTTTTACAAAAACAGGCATTTTTTAGCTGCAAGCCGTAGAACAATAGTTCTACGGTATATTTTCATTAAAATAATAGTGTGTTACAAATGGGGAGGAAAAAAAGGAAAGAAAGAAAAATAAATAAAAGTGCGCCTCTCTAACTAGCCTCTAAAATAAGGCCTCTTTTATTCACCGAATTGTCTACCATTACAATTCTTAAAGGTGACATCTTATGTTTCAAATGGTTTTGCAGATTGTAGGATAACAAAATGGGATCCGATCTCTCATATGTTTCTATACTTATCCAATGGTATCATCAATAAATGTCTGTTACTATTTCCCATCCATTGTTTCCACCATTTAAAGTGACTAGCCATATAGTAAATGGTTTTTTTGCACAAAAAATATAGTAAATGGTTTTTGATTATTAATTTCTGTCCTTCATATAGTGGAAACCTAAACAATATAAATAATGTCAGCATGCTATCTTAAGAAATATAGTTTATGCCAATTCAGTTTATGGTTAGTCAGATGTATCCATTACTCATTCACAGAATTATATTCCCTTTTGAATTAGTCCTGATATCTCAAATCCTTTAGGTTCTGACGGTATGTTGGGTCAATGTGGTTGTACACAACATATTTCAATTTTCTATGGTATGCCATTCCTACTTATGATTTTTTATTGTTGACCATGCTCATTTTAGATCATGCAAATATAAAAGGCCCTATTCTTATTTATAATAGTATATTCTATATTTAAGGACTATTTGTGTCATTTTTGTGGATAAATATACGAAGTGAGAGAATGTTTATTTTATTCTGTAACTTTCTTTTACAACTACAAAATTTAGAAATTTGAGTGATTGGCATAAAATACAACTAAAAATTCATTTTCTCTTATGAAATGTGCAATATTCAATATGCAAAAACAAGTGATAGTACCACTGATCTAAAAAAATACAATTTTCTATATTTAAGAATATTGTGGGATCTGTCGTGGTGAAAAGAACAATATCATTGAATTATATCGAATGTATATTGTGTATTACTATATTTGACTGCTTTTGTGAGAAAGTTTGCTTGACTTAACCATCTTAGAACACCGACTAGACATACCAGTTCAAAATTATTTATGTTTAGTATTAATGATAAATCAAAAAAATTGTAAGAAAAAAAACTAACTAGATTATTTTAAGACTTGACGGACAAGACATAAGTTAATATGTAACGACACATCACTTCAACCTATCAAATGTTAGCTTTTACAATTCTAATACTATAAAAAGTACAAATGTGAACTTAATTAGCCTCAGTATTTCAAAATATAACTAAAATATGGGTGTAGACCTATCAAAATAAACATGGAACAAGATAAGTCTCCCATGAGAATAGAAATTTGTGTCCAGGCGTTTACATTAGAAATCTGAGCAAAAATAGCAAGAAATGTTTCTGTATGTTATATTTAAATACATAGTAAATTTGCAATTTACTGTTTACATTATGGAAAGTAACCGTTGATAACATTATCATAATTTCATACATTATGCAAAAACTGTATATAGCCAATATTATATTGTTGAAGATTATATTTCAAAAGTTATGTAATGATTATACTTCAAATGCATGCGGCCTTTTCATATCGTCATCTTTTGTAATTACTAAATAGTTGTAATTTCAGTTTGTCTATACGTTTGTAGTTCTTTTATAGGAGACAAGCCATTGCACAAAAACTATTGTAGATTCCCATACCGTAGAAAGCTGTATTGCATGCTAGCCTGTGCGAATGCACGGGTTGGCGACTAGTTCTATTTTAATTTCTCATCCACTCCATAACACCAGATGCCTCCGAGACGTGACCCCGGTTTCACTTTCCCGCCGGAGCTCACCCAGCTGATTCAACAGCAGAATGCCTTAATGCAAATGCTCATCCAAAACCAAGGCAACAACAACAACAATCCACCGCCACCACCTCATGTCGATAACCTGACCCGGTTCCTAAGACTGAATCCGCCGGTGTTCTCTAGTAGCACTGAGCCGATTGTAGCTGATGATTGGCTCCGCAAGATCGGAAGGGATCTAACAACTGCTGGATGCACAGATGCTGAGAAGGTGCATTTTGCCACACATCAACTGAATGGACCTGCAGCCTCTTGGTGGGAAAACTACACCGCCACTTATCTGGTCGCCACCATGACATGGGATCAGTTCCAGCGGGCTTTCCGCACCGCGCATGTCTCAGCTGGAGCCATGAGTCTGAAGAAGCGTGAATTCCGCACTTACGCCAGGGGAACCGTACTGTGGGGCAGTATGTGGACGAGTTCAGCAAATTATCTCGATATGCCCCAGATGACGTGGCCACAGATGCCGCAAAACAGGAGAAGTTTCTTGAGGGACTTGTAAGTGCATCTAGTGCCACCCCTAGTTGGTTTTGGAGTATTGACGACAAACCTAGTTGAGGGACTAATGTGTTTGTGAGAATTGCAGGAAAACATAGGTAGAAGTCCCTATTGATTCGATTTTACTACCAGAGATGACCCTTAAAAATGTACGAAGACATTGAAGACAATGGTGGTTTATGAAGATATTCATATTGAAGACAATGACATGAGAAGACTCCCTATGAAGCTTTTGGAACTCGAAGACCTAGATCCTTCGTAGTTTTATTTCATTCATGTTGTGTCATAGGAACCACCGTACTGTTAAGTGGGGTCGAAGAGAACCAGTCAGAATGACTGAAGTGATGCCTAATTCAAATCCTATGTCTTCGAGCGAAGCCTATGAGAGAAAATCTTGTCTAGAGTCAAACAAGTCAGCTTTACTTGTAGCCCAAGTAAAGTTGCCGTGTGAGTTCGAAATCCGACCGTTGGTACATGTGTCAGTTCCTTAGTGACCCAGGGTCATTTCGGACAGATCAGGTCGGGTTGCCAAGTGGCTATAAATAGTCCACCCCCCACAACCTTAAACGGTTGGCTGCTCAGATTTCAGTGCACGGCTTTTGTCGGTTGAGAGCAACCCACCTCGAAGCCTTTGAAAGAAAAATTCCTAGTGAGGAGAAAAGCCCTAACCACCCAGAGCCAGAGTAAATTGGGCATCACTTAAGTCTTCGTGTCTGTGTGATTTGAAGACTTATTACACTTGAGGACTATGCATCCTCCAGACGGTTAGGCGTCGCGTTCAGAGCATCCAAGAGAAATTGTGGATTGCCAGTGAACGAAGTCTGTGAAGGTTTGGGAGTCTACCTTGAAGACTTACCTGAGTGATTGGGCGAGGTCTGTGTGACCTTAGCTCAAGGAGAAAACGGTGAGGACTGGGTGTCTTGGACTAAGTGTCCTTGATTGGGTGTCTGGGACTGTGTGTCCTTTGGTTTAAATACCTAGCCGCTCCAACCAGACGTACAGTTGTCACAGCAACTGGAACTGGTCCAACAAATCATTGTCTTCAAAGTGTCACTGGTTTCATCTTCACTTCCTTTCGCTTACAGTTATTCATTGTGAAGCCATTGCATGCTTTCTTTATCTTTCGTCTTCACAACATGAATGTATGATCTGTTTGGCTTCATAACTTCTTCCTACCTGATCCTTATTACACTGAAGCTGTTTGTCACTGCGCTTTCACTCTATTGAATACATGACCATGGCTGGACTAGTGTAATCTAACTTCCGCTGCATAGTAATAGGCATAATCTTCACTGTTTGTCTTCATAACTCTCACGTTTTGAAGACTTTCATAAAAATCGCCTATTCACCCCCCCTCTAGTAGATATAACGCACTTTCAATTGGTATCAGAGCAAGGTGCTCCCTTGTTCTGTGTGATTCGGTTTAACCACCTGGAGTTTTAGCTATGTCGACTGCAGGGATAATCAAAGTCTCCACTGCTTGTCCCGTCTTCGATGGAACTGAATATCCCTACTGGAAGAATAAGATGCGCATGCATCTTGAAGCCATTGACGTCGACCTATGGTATGTCGTCGAAAATGGCGTTCCCAAGGCTGGAGAAGGTGTCACTGCTGCTGATGTCAAGAAGTTCATTCAACTGGACTCTACTGCCAAGAATATCATCTGTGGTCATCTGACCAAAGGACAGTATGGCCGTGTGAGTGCCTTGAAGACATCCAAACTGGTCTGGGATTGGCTCTCCAAAGTTAATGAAGGCATATCAACCCAGAGAGATCAAAGAATCAGTGTCCTTCGCAATCTCTTCAACCGCTTCAAACGAAATGACAATGAGAATGTCCAGCACACCTTTGATCGGCTCACTGACATCACAAATGAGCTTCAAGCCCTCGGCGCTACTGAGATCACCAAACATGAAATCGTCAAGACGCTGCTGAGATCACTTGATAGTTCGTTTGACATTCTGGCCCTGATGATTCAAGAACTTCCTGATTTCAAGACACTCGATCCGTCTGACATACTTGAGAGGCTCAACACACATGAGTTTCAGCTTTCTAAGAAAAGAGATATCTACGGTCCAAACTATGGGCGAACTCGTGCCTTGAAGGCAAAAGCTGTCTCCTCATCTGAAGAAGAATCTGACTGCAATTCTGATGATCCTGAAGACATTGGAAGAGAACTTGCAATGCTAGTGAAGAAGTTCCAAAAATTCACTAAGAAGAAAGGCTTCAGGAAATCTTCACGATCAAGCTCAAGGAATGATGAAGCTTCTGCTCATGACTACAAGAAGAAAACATGTCACAAGTGCAAGAAAACTGGACACTTCATCTCTGAGTGTCCACAGTGGGACAATGA
The DNA here is from genome assembly GCF_003073215.2 of Triticum urartu. Classification (NCBI taxonomy): domain Eukaryota; kingdom Viridiplantae; phylum Streptophyta; class Magnoliopsida; order Poales; family Poaceae; genus Triticum; species Triticum urartu. Next base: position 364,075,290 of record NC_053023.1, read on the forward strand.
GAACAGAAGGAAGAAGAAGAGCAAGGAATATGATTCTGACGACAAGAAGAAGAAGAAATACTCAAAGTCTTCTTCCAAAACTTCATCAAGGTCTTCATCACACAAGAAGAGCTCATCTGGCAAGGCACGTGCGTTTGTTGGAAAGGAGATGGATTCAGAGGAGGAGTCCGCATCTGAGGAGGCAGAGGTGGAGTCTGAGGAGGAGTCTGATTCTGGCATTGCGAGTCTGGCTACAGCATACGTCGCCAAGTCCATCTTCAATACTGAAGACAATGACTGCATCACCGACACCGACGCAAATGACAAGAACGACTCCACTCCTACCTACTGCTTCATGGCACGCGGTGCCAAGGTAAACACACGCACAACTCGCTGTGAAACAACTAGTGACGATGACTCTGAATGTGATTTAAAACCTAGCTACAAAACACTTGCTAAAATTGCAACCGAACAACAGAAAGCTATGGAACATATTCAAAAATTGTTAGACAGAAGCGATGATCTGTTGGGTGCTGAAATGACTCGATCTGAATCCTTAATTGAAGACATAAAAAACCTTCACGTTAAGTATCAGGAACTTGAAGATCGTCATGATACTCTCTCAACAACTCATCAAAAGCTTTCCTATGATTATCTTCAAAGGAAGCAAGAACTTGAGAAATTGAGGGTGGCTCATGAAGATCTTCAAAAAGAAAATGAGTCACTTCGCGCTGAACAGATCAGTCCCGCTCAGGAAGGATTTGAACCACCATGTCTTAAATGCATTGAGCGTGATAATGCTGCTTCTGTTGCTGAATGTTCCACTGCTACTACTGTTTCAATATCTTCAACTGTTGATGTGGTAACCAACCCCTCTGCTGAGGATACCACTGCTATTGCTGATGAGAATGCTAGGTTGAAGACATTGCTTGAAACAGGGATGTACAAAAGTCTGAAAGGGCATCAGACATTATGTGATGTCCTTAAGAAGCAGATTCTGAACCGAAACCCTAGGAAAGAGGGTGTTGGGTTCGTGAGGAAAATTAATGCAGATGGGTCTTACTGGAAACCTGAGCAGTACCCCAAAACCACATGGGTTGCTGCAAAGGAATCCTCAGCAGATCCATCCAATCTGTCTGGCTTCACTTGTGCTAACCCAATTATCATTGATGAATCCTTTGATGCAAACTATAAACTGTTTAAGAATCAGAATGATGAAGTGTTTGCCAGGTACATTGGTACTAACTGCAGGAATGGACCGCCTATGAAGAAGATCTGGGTTCTGAAAACATGTCTGGAAAATCTTCCTGTGAATGTCTTCATGACACCTCACTTGAAGAAGACAAACCTCAGACCAAAGGCTTCATACAAACAGGGGACTCACCTGAGTCGCACTAACGCAAATGTTTTGCAGGGGAACCATACTCAGGCATATGAATATGAGAGTGGTTCATCGAACCGTCATGTTCATATGACCAAAAATTATTCTGCTTATTCCTATGAGTATTATTGTCCACCTGCTAGACTGTTTGCTAAGGTTTCAAAGCCAAAATTCTCAGATGCTGCACTTAGACTTATAGCTTCTAAGCCACCCTTGAAGATGTGGGTGGTTAAGAAAGCTTAACTCTCCTTTTGCAGGGAAAGGTCTCCAGCACAAAAACAAAATCTTCTGATGCTATTGCTGGGGACCATAAAAATCTTGTGGGGTGCAAGATAAAATGCCCAAATGGCATCATTATGTACTTCGTTCCTGAATCGCATGCTACTCTCCCCATTAGTCCTAATCTGGATCTAAGTTTTCATAACCCACTGGTTCGTCAAATGTTTATGCTTCACAACACTCTTCGTGAAGCCTATCCCCCTAACTGCACTGTGGGGTACGATACTAGCGACTTCAAAGTCTTCAGAATGGATTATTGACAGTGGGTGTACAAATCACATGACTGGCAGAAGAAGCCTTCTTATGGACTCAACATTACGTCCATCCGACAAGAGCCACATTACATTCGCTGACACTGGTAAAAGTAAGGTATTGGGTCTAGGTAGAGTTGCAATCTCAAAGGATCAACACATGGATAAAGTCATGCTTTTTGAATCCCTTGGCTTCAACTTAATGTCTGTCTCAATGCTTTGCGATTTGAATATGATTGTAATGTTTGGCAAATATCGCTGCCTGGTGCTAATGGAATCTGACAAATCTCTAGTGTTTGAAGGGTATAGGAAAGGTGATTTGTATGTGGTAGATTTCTCAGCAGGACCACAACTTGCAGTATGTCTTCTTGCAAAAGCTTCAGAATGCTGGCTTTGGCATCGAAGGCTTGGGCATGCTGGCATGAGGAACCTCCACACCCTTGCGAAAAAAAGCATGTCATAGGCATCGAGGGCGTCAAGTTCAAGAAAGATCACTTATGCGGTGCCTGTGAAGCAGGGAAGATGACAAGGGCAAAACATCCTTCGAAGACAATCATGACTACTACTCAACCCTTCGAACTGCTTCACATGGATCTTTTCGGTCCCACTCACTACTCAACTTTTACTACTTCTGCATGCCTCTATGGCTTCGTAATTGTTGATGATTATTCTAGATATACTTGGGTGCACATAATCCTTTACAAGACTGAAGTGCAGGATGTCTTCAGACGCTTCGCAAATCGAGCTATGAACAATTTTGGCGCCAAGATAAAGCACATCAGAAGTGACAATGGCACTGAATTCAAGAACACTGGCCTTGATACATATCTGGATACCTTGGGCATCACACATGAATTCTCAGCTCCATACACGCCACAGCAGAATGGCGTCGTCGAACGCAAGAACAGAACACTCATTGAGATGGCCAGAACAATGCTAGATGAATACAAGACTCCAAGAAAATTCTGGACTGAAGCCATTGATACTGCATGCCATACAATCAATCGTGTTTATCTTCACAAGCTCCTGAACAAGACATCTTATGAACTCCTAACTGGCAAGAAGCCAAATGTCAGTTATTTCAGAGTATTTGGCGCAAAATGCTGGATCAAGGACCCACACCACACCTCAAAGTTTGCACCAAAAGCACATGAAGGCTTCATGCTTGGATATGGAAAGGATTCGCACTCCTACAGAGTCTTCAATCTCTTCCACTACAAAGTGGTTGAAACAGTGGATGTGCGATTTGATGAAACCAATGGATCACAAAGAGAGCAATTGCCAAATGTGCTAGATGAAGTTCCAGCAAATGAATCATCAAGCTTATGGGAACTGGAGAAATTGTACCCTCTGAAGCTCAACCTGAAGAACTTATCATCTCAGCCCCTGATCCACATGAAGACAATGCTCAAACTGAAGATATACCTTCAAATGACCACATAGATCAGCAAGAGCAAAGTCTTCGCCCACACACCCTCGTGTTGCAAATGAAGTACAAATTTGACAAAATACTTGGACAGCCATCAATGCACCTGGTCCACTCAATCGTTCAAGGGCAACTCAGCTAACAAACTTCTGGTGGGCATTTCGCATTCGTCTCAATATCAGAACCAAGAAAGGTTGAGAAGCCTTCATGGAACCTGAATGGATTCAAGCTATGCAAGAAGAGCTTCAACAGTTTGAGCTGAATAATGTATGGGAACTGGTTAAGCGTCCTGATCCACGGAAGCACAATATAATAGGCACCAAATGGATATACGCACAAGCAAGATTTGAGCATGGTCAAGTTGTCAGAAACAAAGCTCGTCTCGTTGCTCAAGGATACACTCAAGTTGAAGGAATTGACTTCGATGAAACATTTGCTCCTGTGGCTAGGCTTGAAGCCATACGCATACTGCTGGCCTATGCAAATCATCATAACATACTTCTCTATCAGATGGATGTGAAAAGTGCCTTTCTCAATGGCAAGATTGAAGAAGAAGTGTATGTTGCACAACCACCTGGCTTTGAAAATCCAAAACATCCTGATATGGTATACAAGCTCAACAAGGCACTGTGTGGCCTCAAACAAGCCCCCAGGGCCTGGTATGATACACTCAAGTACTTTCTAAAGAGCAAAGGCTTCATACCTGGTTCCCTGGATCCCACTCTTTTCACGAAGACATATGATGGTGAACTGTTTGTGTGCCAAATATATGTGGATGACATTATCTTCGGCTGCACCAATCAGAAGTATAGTGAAGAGTTTGGATACATGATGCAAGAGCAATATCAGATGTCCATGATGGGGGAGCTGAAGTTCTTTCTCGGTCTTCAAATACGGCAACAACGCAACGGCATCTTCATATCACAAGAGAAATATCTTAAAGAGTGCCTGAAGAAGTTCGGTATGCAAGACTGCAAAGGCTTCACAACACCAATGCCAGCCAAGCATCATCTGGGTCCCGACGACAATGGTAAAGAGTTCGATCAAAAGGTATACCGCTCCATGATTGGGTCTTTGCTTTATTTATGTGCATCTAGGCCAGATATCATGCTTAGTGTTTGCATGTGTGCTCGATTTCAGGCGACACCAAAGGAGTCGCATCACTTAGCTGTGAAGCGAATTCTTCGATATTTGGCTCACACCCCAACTCTAGGATTATGGTATCCAAAGGGCTCAGAGTTTGATTTAGTTGGATTTTCGGATGCTGATTATGCTGGTGACAAAGTTGATCGCAAGTCTACATCAGGCACATGTCACTTTCTGGGACGATCACTTGTATGTTGGTCTTCAAAGAAGCAGAACTGTGTATCACTCTCCACTGCTGAATCTGAATACATTGCTACTGGATCTTGCTGCGCTCAGCTTCTGTGGATGAAGCAAACAATCAAGGATTATGGCATTCATCTGAAGCAAGTGCCACTTTACTGCGACAACGAAAGCGCCATCAAGATTGCCAACAACCCAGTTCAGCACTCGAAGACAAAGCACATTGAAATTCGTCATCACTTTCTCAGAGATCATGTTGTGAAGACATTGATATCATACACGTCAACACTGAAGAGAAATTGGCAGATATCTTCACAAAGCCCTTGGATGAGAAGAGATTTTGCAAGTTATGGTGTGAGCTAAATATCTTGGAATCCTCAAATGTCCTGTGATCAGGCACACATCCTAACACTTAAGCATATTGATGACTTAGATGTGCAACACACGAAGTAGCGTATATCTTCAAACAATGAAGACATACATTCTAAGTGTGAATACATTAATGTGGAATTTGACTTCGGAGCGCCACGATAATTGTGCGCCGTGTCTAGGTCTAATACTTCCTATACGGTGGGTAACGCCACCACCAAACGTTCCATTTTGAAGTGTTTCTCTCATGGCGTTACCTCTCAATGTCTTCACAATTGGTTTGGTTTCATTCTCAATATGTCTTCATGATTATTTTCACTGCGTTGATTATATGGATGTATATGTACTGATGTTCTGTCCTCTACAGCATTCACTTATAGCTATGTCTTCTTGGTTGAATCTTTTGAACTAAGTGAATGTGATCGGACCCTAACCTCTCTATGCTTTCTATCTCAAACTCTATCTCTCCAAGTCATATGCATTCTGTTGAAACTGTCAAATGTCTTCACTGTGTCCTTGTCAGCTGAAGACATAGTGACAATCATAAAAGTCCGTTTTTAATGCTCATTCCTCCACATAAGATGCGGAGAAGAAGGAACGACGGCCCGACAATTTAGGCGTGCGTGGGACATGGAACAAATCCCAATCTTCCTCTAACTGGCCACGCGTGCCTCAAATGCAAACCGCCAGGGGTACCTGCGTAATAGCGCAGTGCCGCCTCTATCCCTATAAATACACGATTCACTACGGTCATTATCTCCTTCTTCCACCCTCGCACGAACCCTAGCGCCACCGCTAGCACTCGACGACGCCGGCGACGAAGCGCTTCACTGCCGCAACCTCTCCAACGCCGTTTTCACGCCGACAGCAGACATCGCTCTCTCCGCCGTCGCCATAGGTGTCTTCCGTTGCCAAGTTAGGGCACGGAGGATCGAACTGCTCGGCCTCAACTCTCACTTCGTCTAGCAGTTCCAAGTGTGGTAAATAAAACCTCTTTTTACAGCTTCTTTTGATCCTACAGTTCAGTCACTTTCTGCCATAAGAAGTTTCTCTTCACACCAGTTAAATCTCTCGCTGCATCTCATAACATGCCTAGTATATTCACTTGTGCTTCATAAAGTAGTTAGATTCCTCACTTGTACTGATCTATGGGTTCGTATAAATCTGGAACCAACTTCTTATCTATAAGTGAATGTCTTCGCATAATGAGGTCAATGTCTTCTAAACCGATTTATCTTCAAAATCTTCTGAGAATGCATATGACCTCTTCCCCTTCCCTCGCACCTTAATGCTGTCACAGGTACATGTCCGTGGGAGAATCCTTTGGTTCTCATAGTCTGCATTCATTTGCAGAGTACTTGCAGCATCACATCAACTCGCCTGAAGCCAGTTCTTGCAAAAGGAAGCCTTTGAACATCTTGAAGCCTTCCAAGTTATTCATGGCTTCAGAAACAGCAGCAAGGAAGGGAGGCAGACAGCGACGTGGTGAAACGTCCAAAGATCTGCCTAATGAATTGGCAGAGATGTACAAAACTGATCCTGAAGAAAGCTATGGTCAGCGCAAGACACGAATCCAATGGATTCGAAGATATTGGGCAGAGCAATGGTTTCACTACCGCTTCGTCACTCAGGAATATGCAGAGAAGTGCGCCATCAAGAGACCGTGGGGAGATGTATTATACAAAAATCTCGTACCCAGGTCCAGAGCCGAAGCCATTGCTCAAGGCTTCTATCCATGCATGGTGAGAGGACCACAGCCAGCTGAGGCACATCCGTCATCACTTCTCTGGTGCCGCGATGATAATCTCTTCAAGCGCAACTTTCAGTTTGCACAACAGTCAGCGAAGATAAACACGAAGAAATTTGGGCTTGACTTCAACCCTGGTCCCTCCTCACCAAGGGCAGATGGCACACGCAACGCCGATCCCAATATCATCGGGCCGTATGCCAATCTTGCAGGCCTCATCACTCGCATCCTAGTCCAAGGGACTGCTGTGAATGACCCTCCAGCAGATACTGAGTCAGATGACGCCCCTGCTGCTCCGAAGCCAAAGCAGAAGAAGCCAAAAGCTCCAAAAGCTTCAAAGCCAGCCGCTTCTCCCAAGATCACAAGAGTGAAGCCTTTAGCAACTGCACCTCCTGAAGCCAGTGTGCAGTCAGAAGGCTTATCACGGGTGTCCAAGCCCCAAGAAGCCAAGAAGCCTCAGCCACACACAGGCAAAGAGCTCACAGCTGTTGACATTCTGCGCTGCGAAGCCATTGATCTCTCAAGCGATGAAGATCTTGGAGATGATGCTCTTGAGCAGCTCATCAAGAGCAAGGAGGAGGCTGAAATCTTCAACAATCTGCCTCTGTTTGATGTCGCCGTCATCCACAACTTCATCGATGAATGGTTTGACACACCAGACATAAGCTTCAATGATCTGCAGCTACCCATAGGCCTCAGCATTGCCTTTCAAGGTGCAATCGCTTCAGAACTTGCAATAGCCCAGCGAATTGTAGAACTGAAGCAGAAAATTGATCATGAAAAGGCTCAGTTCAAGAAGCACGTGGCCAAGCTCAGTGTGCAAGAAGTGAAAAACTTCAAGATCATGTTGCACGAGCTGAAAGAGAACTTCCTGAAGACGCGTGCCGAAGCTCAAGGCTCGCGAGAACGCATGAAGACTTTGGCTGATCGCTGCGTGCAAGCCTACAATGAGGCAGAAAAGCGCAAGGCACTTGGCCGTCCCGACATTGACCCCAGGATGGCCGCGAAGAAGAAAAAGAAGGCGTCTGTGCCCGAACCTGAAGCGCCAAGGTCAGAACCTGATGCTCCGATTGTCTTCCACGCTGCAACGACTGGCTCGAAGCCAAAGAGTCGATCAACCGCCTCACAGCACAAGAAGACACGGACTGCAGAGGCTGAAGCTAAGAAGAGAACACATTCTGAAGCCTCTCCTTCTGAACCCATCATCAAGAAGCGCAAGACCAAGAAATCTCGGGCTGCTCCCACAGAGCCCCTGATAGTTGAACCCCTCTACATACGCTATCCTGACGCAGATCGTCAGTTGACAGTGCATGAGCCTGCTTACATAGAGGCTCCGCACGCTGAATACATTCCAGCAGCCAACCCCAATGCTGCTGAAGACATTGGTCCCCAAGACAATGTGCAAGGTGATGCAGCCATTCCTCAGCTTGAGACAAGCGAACAGATCAGTATTGGTCGTCCATTGACGCCAATCACACAAAATGCGTCGTGGGCAGATCGCCCACAGGAGGAAGATGAGCCCCAACCCACTGCAACTCCACCAGCGCCTACACTCCATAGGCTTCGCAAAGGGCCAAGGGCTCAGGCTGCTGAAGACATTCCGGCTGCATCAGCCGAAGAGCAAGCAGAAATACCACAAGCTCCAACTCCCCCGCACCAACAAGAAGCAGTTCTCAAGGAGAACGTGCCTGAAGCTGAAGATGTTGAGGCTGCCACAAACAACGCCGAAGCAAATGTGGAGCCCTCCCCAACAACAGCTTCAAAAGACACCGAAGCTACTGCTCCTGAACATTCTGTGCCTGAGTCTGCTGCCGGACCACAATTCAACTATCATATTGCGCACAGGCCCCAGGTCCAGAAGCCGATCCCATGACTACCAAGGTTCCCAGGTCCTGCATCAGCTCCTGGTTCCTTCAACATCAACGGCTTCAGGGCAGATAACACGTTTTTCGACCGCTCCAAGAACCCTTATTCAAGGGAACGGATTGTATCAGATAGGTTCTGGAGCCATCAACAGCGCAGCTATTATTCATGCATCCTCTACAACCAAGGCCGCATCTTTCCTCACAAGCGCCTTGAGGTTGAAGCTGTTGCAGGTCTGCCTGGTCTGGAAGAAGCACTGGATTGCTTCAAGCAAGTGGGTTTGCTGCCATTTATCACTGACGAAGAGGACTGGAACGAAGAGCTTCTGCTCCAGTTCTATGCCACTTTGCATATCAAAGGCTATAACAGAGATCCGAAGACATGGATCCTGGAGTGGATGACAGGCAATATCCATCATGAAGCCAATGCTTTCGACCTAATCGAGCTTACCGTCCTTCCCACTCCTGGCGAATTCTTTGAAGAAGGGTGCCAACTCCATGCTGAAGCAATTGAGAGCATATTTCATCGTCCTGAGCCAGATATGAGTCAGATGCTCTCAATGATGAAGCCATTTCCTCCAAATGCACCCTATCCAACTAGGTTCTTCGTTGAAGACTTAGAGTACCTGCCCAGAACAATATATCACATCATAAGGCGGACTCTCTGGCCAGTCAAGGGACACTCTCGATATGCAACGATTGATGGTGCAATGAAGACTCTCATCTTCTGCATTCTTCACGGCAAATGCTTCAATACACAGGATCTCTTCATCCGTCAATTTGCAGCATCTGCTTCAGAACTGTTTGGATTAAAGCTTTATGCTCCTTGGGTTATGAGGCTGATCAAACTTCACTCTGCAATCTCCTATCAACCCTCAGCCCGCAATCATAGGATATTTTTGCCAGATGTGGACACATCTGCTGAAGCAATATATCCAGAGCCGGCCAAGCAACCACTAAGTCTTCAGAATGCAGAACACCAGAGCTTCACTCAAAATATTGAAGGTGTTGAAGCTCTCTCCCGAGTGTATCCAATGGCTGGCACCACACGTGCCACTGCATCAACTGAAGCCACCAACAGCACAACTGCAAAGAGACCCAAGAAGCGCGCTCGTGCACTCAATGACAGAGAGCTTCTTGTGGCTCTTCACCAAAAGCAAGACAGGCATCACGACTGGCTCAAGAGGCAGATGAGAAGCATCATGCAAGACGTCAATCGCATCAGAAATATGGCAACCAAGAATGCATTTGTCACACACGAGACCTGTCGCCGCACTTGGAAGGGCCTCACCATGATGTGCCCTGAAGCTGAACTGCATGAGGATGGCTTCACTGAGCACTTCAAATTTGACTCCACGCCTCCAAGAAGAGCGGTGATGCGCAGCACACCATCACTTGAAGAGTCAGAGTTCTCTTCTTCTGCTGCCACCGTGTCTGCCCGGATTATTGAAGAAGAAGACGACACGACATCATCTCCACCTGCTTCAACGCGCATCGAATCTGCACCAAGCTCGTCTGCACCACCGCCAAACAACTCCACCGACCCTGCTGTGCCTGGGAACGCGTAGAAACCTCTATGTCTTCAAACCTTTTTGGTCATCACTGACAAAAGGGGGAGAAGCATATGATGGTTATAGTCTTCAAGCGGGTCACTTTGGGCGGGTGCCACTATATTTTGCTACATTTTGCTTCGTGCTTACAACTCCCGTTTTTGCTACATTTGCTTCTTTGAGTTGTAACACTTAGCCTTGATGGCCGTCTGCTACCTGCTTGTCACTCCGTTGTGCGACGATAAATTCCGCACTCATCTCTTACTGCAGACGTCCATTTTCCATTATGCATGACATTATCTTCATATACTTTCACATGCATAGTGGATTGTCATCATAAGTTGAAGTGGATCTCCACAAGTACAACCTGCCATGTGCATTTGCATTCAAAAGGCAAATTACTTATATGCACATCTTTAGGGGGAGCCCTTGCAACTTATGAAGACAAATTCCTTTACTATTTCACAAATTATGTTCCCCGTTGAAAACTTCAACTAGTTTGTCATCAATCACCAAAAATGGGGAGATTGTAAGTGCATCTAGTGCCACCCCTAGTTGGTTTTGGAGTATTGACAACAAACCTAGTTGAGGGACTAATGTGTTTGTGAGAATTGCAGGAAAACACAGGTAGAAGTCCCTCATTGATTCGATTTTACTACCAGAGATGACCCCTAAAAATGTACGAAGACATTGAAGACAATGGTGGTTTATGAAGATATTCATATTGAAGACAATGACATGAGAAGACTCCCTATGAAGCTTTTGGAACTCGAAGACCTAGATCCTTCGTAGTTTTATTTCATTCATGTTGTGTCATAGGAACCACCGTACTGTTAAGTGGGGTCGAAGAGAACCAGTCAGAATGACTGAAGTGATGCCTAATTCAAATCCTATGTCTTCGAGCGAAGCCTATGAGAGAAAATCTTGTCCAGAGTCAGACAAGTCAGCTTTACTTGTAGCCCAAGTAAAGTTGCCGTGTGAGTTCGAAATCCGACTGTTGGTACACGTGTCAGTTCCTTAGTGACCCAGGGTCATTTCGGACAGATCAGGTCAGGTTGCCAAGTGGCTATAAATAGTCCACCCCCCACAACCTTAAACGGTTGGCTGCTCAGATTTCAGTGCACGGCTTTTGTCGTTTGAGAGCAACCCACCTCGAAGCCTTTGAAAGAAAAATTCCTAGTGAGGAGAAAAGCCCTAACCACCCAGAGCCAGAGTAAATTGGGCATCACTTAAGTCTTCGTGTCTGTGTGATTTGAAGACTTATTACACTTGAGGACTGTGCATCCTCCAGACGGTTAGGCGTCGCGTTCAGAGCATCCAAGAGAAATTGTGGATTGCCAGTGAACGAAGTCTGTGAAGGTTTGGGAGTCTACCTTGAAGACTTACCTGAGTGATTGGGCGAGGTCTGTGTGACCTTAGCTCAAGGAGAAAACGGTGAGGACTGGGTGTCTTGGACTAAGTGTCCTTGACTGGGTGTCCGGGACTGTGTGTCCTTTGGTTTAAATACCTAGCCGCTCCAACCAGACGTACAGTTGTCACAGCAACTGGAACTGGTCCAACAAATCATTGTCTTCAAAGTGTCACTGGTTTCATCTTCACTTCCTTTCGCTTATAGTTATTCATTGTGAAGCCATTGCATGCTTGCTTTATCTTTCGTCTTCACAACATGAATGTATGATCTGTTTGGCTTCATAACTTCTTCCTACCTGATCCTTATTACACTGAAGCTGTTTGTCACTGCGCTTTCACTCTATTGAATACATGACCATGGCTGGACTAGTGTAATCTAACTTCCGCTGCATAGTAATAGGCATAATCTTCACTGTTTGTCTTCATAACTCTCACGTTTTGAAGACTTTCATAAAAATCGCCTATTCACCCCCCCTCTAGTCGATATAACGCACTTTCAGGACTCAATGACGAGCCGGGAATGCAGCTAATGGTGGCTACCTTCAACAACTACCAGGAGCTGGTATACAAGGCCACTATACTTGAAGGCAAGCAGCAGCAGATTGAAAGCCGCAAGCAGAAATATGGCCAGGGAAAGTACAACTCCGGAGCTCAGCAGAAGCCCCGCTATGCCCCATACTCGGGAGGACATAACCATCACACCCATGGAGGACACAATCATGGAGGACATAACCATGGAGGGAATGGGAACAATCGCAACCACGACAACAACCCCAACTCAGGCAATGGAGGCAATGGCAACCAGCACCGTCTTGCTCCGACTCAGAAGGATCTGAGTCATATCACCTGTTTCAAGTGCCAGAAGACAGGACACTACGCCACCAATTGTCCAGAGGCCAAGCATAGGAATGGGAACGGCAACGACAATGGAAGCTCAGCAAAGAAGCCCAACCCTTTTCCTCGTGCTCAGGTGAATCACGTTGACGTGGAGGACGTCTATGATCAGCCAGACATTGTGGTTGGTAAGTTTTTATTTAACTCACGTCCAGTATTGGTACTCTTTGATTCCGGTGCAACGCATTCATTCATATCAAGGGTAGTTATGGAAAAGTATGGGTTGCCCCCTAGGACCCTTAGAACCCCGATCCAAGTCACTTCTCCAGGAGGAGAGATGATGGCAGGCTTAGGCAATCATTCAACCCTCAGCATCGGAAATCATGATTTTCCCGTAGACCTCATAGTCTTAGAATCCCAGGGATTGGATGTGATTCTAGGAATGGATTGGTTGACGAAGTTTGAAGGGAACATCGACTGTGCCCGCAAGACAATTTTGCTCACCACCCCGGAGTAGAAGAGGATCAAGTATGTATCCAGACGCACACCGATAAAGAAGCAGGTGAATTCTCTCATGGGAGTGGTTCAGGAGGAAGTGCCTGTAGTACAAGATTTTCCGGATGTATTTCTGGAGGAATTACCAAGTATGCCACTGGATAGAGAAATAGAATTTTTGATCGAGTTATTACCTGGCACAGCCCCAATATCCAAGAGACCTTATCGGATTGCCCTCGAATGATTTGGAAGAGATCAAGCAGCAGATCAAGGAATTATTGGAGAAAGGATATATTCGCCCAAGTTCGTCACCTTGGGGAGCCCCAGTTCTTTTGGTAGAGAAGAAGGATGGAACCCTGAGAATGGTTGTAGATTATCGTTCATTGAACGACGTGACCATCAAGAATAAGTACCCTCTACCGATGATTAATGATTTATTTGATCAGCTAGTGGGAGCCAAAGTATTTTCCAAGATCGATCTTCGATCAGGGTACCATCAGCTGAAGATTCGTGAACATGATATACCCAAAACAGCCTTCACCACCAGGTATGGTTTACATGAGTATACCGTCATGTCATTCGGATTGACTAATGCCCCTGCGTATTTCATGAGCATGATGAACAAGGTATTTATGGAATATCTGGACAAGTTTGTCGTGGTGTTCATCGATGAAATATTGGTTTTCTCCAAGAGCGAGGAAGAGCACAAGGAACATCTGCGTCTAGTCCTGGAGAAACTCCAAGAACATCAGTTATATGCCAAGTTCAGCAAATGTGAATTTTGGTTGAAGGAAGTCGGATTCCTCGGAGATGTTATTTCAGGAGAAGGAATAGCAGTCGACCCCACCAAGGTTGAATCGGCCACCAACTTGCAATCCCCCACCTCAGTCAAGGAGATCTACAGTTTTCTCGGACTCTCCGGATATTATCGGAGATTTATTGAGAATTTCTCCAAGATTGCTAAACCCTTGACCGAGCTGTTGAAGAAGGAAACCAAGTACATTTGGATCGAGGATTGTGAAGCCAGTTTTCAGGAGTTGAAGAAACATCTGGTTACAGCCCAGTACTCATTTTGCCGGACATACACAAGGATTACCAGGTGTATTGTGACGCTTCTCGTCAAGGACTCGGAGGAGTGCTCATGCAGGAAGGAAAAGTTGTAGCTTATACCTCCAGACAGCTACGACCTCACGAGATGAATGATGCCACACACAATTTGGAGTTAGCAGTCTTAGTGCACGCACTCAAGACGTGGAGACATTTCCTTGTCGGAAAAAGTTGTGATGTTTACACGGATCATAAGAGCTTGAAGTACATTTTCACGCAGAAGGAGTTGAACCTCAGACAAAGGAGATGGCTTGAATTGATCAAGGACTATGATATGAGATTGCATTATCACCCAGGGAAAGCAAATGTTGTAGCAGATGCCCTGAGCCGTAAAAGCCATGTGAACACCCTCATAGCTGGAGGATTACCTCAGAATTTAGCCGACGATCTCAGAGATCTCCGATTGGAGATAGTACCAAGAGGATTTGTCGCCACCTTGGATATTCAGTCCACTCTGACCGAAAAGATCCGTGAAGCGCAGAAGACGGACAAGGAAATTGCAGAGATAAAGGAAAAGATGAGTAACGGAAAGGCTAAACGTTTTCGTGAGGATGAACACGGAACTTTATGGTTCGAGGATCATATCTATGTGCCTAATGACCCAGAGGTCCAGAAGTTAATTCTTTAGGAGGCCCATGATTCACCGTACTCGATTCACCCAGGCAACACCAAGATGTATCTGGACTTGAAGGAAAGTTTCTGGTGGACAGGTATGAAGAAGGATATTGCCGAGTACGTAGCAGTATGCGATGTTTGTTAGCGAGTAAAGGCGGAACATCAGAAGCCGGCAGGGTTACTTCAACCACTGCCGATTCCCGAGTGGAAATGGGAAAAACTTGGAATGGATTTTATCACAGGATTACCCATGACCCATTCAGGTTATGATTCTATCTGGGTAGTGGTTGATCGCTTGACCAAGGTAGCTCATTTCATTCCCGTGAAGACCACATATACCAGTGCTAAGTTAGCCAAGATATACATGACCAGGATCGTATGTCTGCATGGAGTTCCGAGGAGTATTGTGTCAGATAGAGGAACACAATTTACCTCAAAGTTTTGGAATCAGTTGCATGAAACCTTGGGTACGAGGCTGGAGTTCAGTACAACTTTTCATCCGCAGACAGATGGACAAACCGAAAGAGTCAACCAGATTCTGGAGGACATGTTGAGAGCCTGTGCGCTAGACTACGGGTCTAGCTGGGATGACAATTTGCCGTACGCAGAGTTCTCCTACAACAACAGCTATCAGACCAGTCTGAAGATGGCCCCTTTCGAAGCTCTATATGGAAGGAGGTGCAGAACCCCATTGTTGTGGGATGGTGTCGGAGACTGAAAACTTTTTGGTCCCGATCTTATCAGAGACTCTGAAGAGAAAGTCAAGCTGATTCGAGATAGACTCAAGATAGCCCAGTCGAGACAGAGGAGTTATGCCGACAGTAAACGCAAGGAGATAATGTATGAAGTTGGACACCGAGCATATCTCCGTGTGTCCCCACTTCGTGGAATCAAGAGATTTGGGGTTAAAGAAAAATTAGCACCCAGGTTCATTGGCCCCTACAAAATCCTCGAATGCAGAGGAGAAGTTGCGTATAAGCTGGAATTTCTAGAAGGATTGTCAGGAGTTCAGGATGTCTTTCACATATCCCAGCTGAAGAAATGCCATGCCGAGATGGCCGATATTCCTTTGAGAGACACAGTGCCCCTAGAGGCCATACAGCTGGATAGTGATCTGACTTATGAGGAGAAACCCGTCAGAATTCTTGATACTGCGAACAGAGTTACCCGCAGCAAGATCATCAAATTTTGCAAGGTTCTGTGGAGCCACCACTCCGAGGAGGAAGCCAACTGGGAGCGAGAAGAAGATCTCCGCCGAGACCACCCGCACCTATTTGCTAACCAACCCGAATCTCGAGGGCGAGATTCATCTTAAGGTGTGTAGGTTTGTAACATCACAAATTTTCAATTTGGAATTTTTTACAATTATTAGCTAAGCATCTATGCATTTTGTTTGATTTGAGTGACATTTGGAAATTTCAGAGGCTTTTGAGTTTTGGTTGAATTTGGATTCAACTTGGCATTTGAAAATCTACCTCAATATCCCTGACAAATACTTGAGAAAAAGTATGAGAGGAGCTAACATGACACTCCAAAAATGTCAGAAGAAAATATTGCCAAAAGGTTTGAATTCAAATTTGAATTTTATTTGGAGTTTGCAGAAAATGTTTTTTTAGTTTCTATTTTGCCTCTAGAAAAATGTCCACGTTGTAGGATTAATTCCCCTGAGAATTTTGATATATATATATATGTCCTATATAAAAATAGTATAATTTTCTCTTAGTTTAGTTTCTTCTCTCTGTCCTATTCAAAAAAAGGGAAAGACCTAGGTGCGAGCCAGGCCAACCGGCCCAGCCCACACCCGAGCCGCAGCCCACCAACGCCCGAGCCGGCCTACCTCAGCGCCCGACCGAGCACCCTCCCCTCTCTCACCGACGCGCCGGACCCACCTCATCTCTTTCCCCCTCGCCACGCTATGCCGCGCCAGAGCGCGTTCGACGCCGCCGCCGCGTCCGAATTCAACGGGATCACGATCCCGAGTCGCCCCCTGCTCCAAGTTGATGCCCTATAAATAGCCCTACCCCTCCTCTTCCGAATCCCCCTAAAACCCTAGCCCAAAACACACCGCAGCTCACGCCCTCCTCCTTTGGATCTCTCCGTCGACCGCCGCAGTTCGCCGTCTGTTCCGACTCCGGTGAGGATCCCCCTGCCCTCAAATCTTGTCAGCCGAAACCCCTCAACCGCGCGCACCTCCCTAACATCCTCTCTCCGTCCAGGGATCGCCGGAGTCGCTACCTTGAGCATCACCGCCCGTTGCCGGAGCTGCAGAGCACCGGGCTCTATTTTCTCCATGCCTCGACGTCCGCGCCGTCCCCGAGCTCCAACCACTCCACCACCGCCTCCGCCTCGCTCCGCCGCATCACCCCGACCTCGCCACCGCCGCCCCGGACCACTGGAACACCACCGCCACCAACGCCCGAGCCCTCCTCGCCATCGACCGCCGCGGTAAGCCACCGGACCCCAACCCACCGTTCGATCGGAAACCTACGGTGTAGATTAGAGTTAGCGAATGGGTAGGTTTTTTTATTAGACCGGTTTTATTTCACCGTTTGTTTCTGATTTATTTACTAGGTTTAGTTAGACCAAACCGATCGGTTTTTTTTGTGTTAGCCCATGGACACAGTGACCTATTGATCGCCCGCGCGTTAGATAATTTTAGAGCGCTCACTGTTTCGGCCTGTTAGCACCCTAGTTGTTTTAGTTTTATTCTGTGTTTCTATTTTTAAAACCTAATAGTTCTGTTCTTATAAAATTTGTATCTTTTAGGATATTTATTATTTTTAGTTGATTCTTTTTTTGTTAGTTTACAAATTTCTTGTAGCTTCTGTAGAAATTAGATTCGGCCATGTTTAAGTCAGATTAGTAATTCTGCTATAAATTGAGCTAGGATTATTATTTTTAGGTGATTCCTTTTGTCACTGCTTAGTTTTGACCTAGCCTAGCAGTAGGAACTTATTGGGTATTTGTAGAATTATAGTAGATTTAGTTTTAGTCAAATCAAGCTTTTCTAGTTTTATTTAGCTTGCTACCACTTCCTGTTGTTCTAGTTATTATAGAATTTTAATTTACCCCCGCTATATTTTATTTTAGATTAGTTTCTGTAGTTACAGAGGGTGAACATTTATTTACAGCAAAATAAAAAGGTTTATTTTATTTTCTTATTAGTTTTGTTTTAGGTATAACAGGAGTTCTATAATAGATATTGATTTGATTCTTTTTGCACCTAGTTTGTATGTTGTCTTCCTTTATGTTAGTTAGCTAAACCATTGTTTTGGATCTGTTAAGAAAAGTGTTAGTAGGTTAAAACTATTTCTTTGTTGTTGCTTGATGTGATGAAAACCTTGATTTTGTTTCCTCGAGTTTTCTTTGATTTTGGTTTGAGTGCTTGTGTGTTTTACTTCAGCTTGCTAATATGTTATTAGTGAAATACTTATTTGTGCTATTGTTTGACTCGATAGAATTTTCGGAGTGCGAAGCTTGCTATCTCTAGTCACTAGCGTTTGAAGACCGTCAGCCAGGCAAGTCATTTGATCATGTTTTACAATACCTATGATTTTTTTGCATTAGAATTGTTCCTCCCCACCATTGCATGTAGTAGGAGAATTTGAAGTTATTTCTTGAGTAGTATCATGAGGTAGGATGAACCCAACTCCCCTTGCTACTATTGCCCGGGACGATGTAGTTTACCTTGCTATGCTCGTAGACGGGGTTGGTTGAGAGATTCATAAGGGAGATGTGAGAGTCAAGATGATGACAACCCCATGACTTCAAGATCAAGATGGACTTCTAATTCACTACTAGGTGGAGGACGGTTGACGGGCACCCTGGAGAAACCAGCGGATGGCCGGGATGCATGGAGAAGCGCCATGACATATTGCGGAAAGCTTCACCCATCCACGAAGAGACGGATGGATACCCCTTGACCGGAAGCTTACCTGTGCAGCCGCAAGCCATTATGGGCTCTGGCTGGGTTGACCTTAGGCGTGTCTCTGGACGGACGGTGCGAGAAGATGTAGAAGAACGGTAGGACATGGATGGGTACCGGCAGTGCTTAGAGAAACTCTACGGAAGACCCTGTTTCGTTCATCCCGTCTTCAAACACCAGGCAGTGCGAGGATATAAAGGAGGGAACGATTCTTGCGGGTAAAGTGCACAAGACTCTGCAGAGTAACAACCTAATCGATTAGCCGTGTCCCCGTTTACAGACAAATGAGCCTCTAGAAACTGGCGTATTTCAGAAATCTCAACACCGAACTTAATAAATTAATTGAGGGGTTATTTAATAATTGGGAATGAGATATTGGTTGGCGGAACCATCTCAATAACAACCAACATTTTGAAGTAATTGCAAGCAATCCTTTGTTGTAGGGAAAAACTGGCTTTTTCGCAAAAACATAAAACTTAGAGCCCCACAACCAAATTGCATATAGTGTTAGCTTTATTATTGTTGTTTTCTCTATGACTTGCCAGCATATTCTAAATGCTGACCTACACGGCTGCAACGTCTCATGTTGCAGAGGAGTTTTCCGACTAGGAGTGAGGCTATGATCTACGCTTGGCGATTGCCCTATGGAGTCGGATGGACTCGCTATTCGTCTACGCTTTCGCAGCTTATTTAGTTTATTTCTCATAAGTTGGCCTTCGGCCGAATTTATTATGATGTAATAAAGACTCGATATGAGGAATCGTGTAATAAATTCAGGTGTGATTGAACTTTGAATCTTTTCATCAATGTACTGTGTGTGCCAACGTGATCTTGTGATGGTACAGCTACACAGAGACTTGACCGATTTTGGGTCGGGTCGCTACACGGAGTCGGTACCTTCGTGCATGTCAATCAAAGTATCCCAAATTTCCTTTGCATTCTCAAGGCGGCTGATTTTGTTGAATTCTATGGGGCACAATCCGTTGAAGAGGATATCACAAGCTTGAGCATTGTATTGCAGCATCTTCAACTCTTCCGCGGTAGCTTCACGATTCGGTTCTCTCAAATCAAAGAATTCACCTTGCAAGCCAACACACACAATAGCCCAAACGGTGGGGTTATGTCCAAGAATATGCATTTTCATCTTATGCTTCCAACTAGAAAAATTAGTACCATCAAAGTAAGGACCTCTAAAGTGGTAATTTCCCTCGCTAGACACCATACTCTCCTAGGTCGTGAAACCAAGGCTATGACTTCCAAAAGCTATGAAAATCAAGGCAAATGGAAACCTAGCTCTGATACCACTTGTAGAATCGAAAGTATGTCTAGAGGGGGGGTGATTAGACTACTTGACCAAATAAAAATCTAGCCTTTTCCCAATTCTAGTTCTTGGCAGATTTTAGCAACTTTGAACAAGTCAAGCAATCTTAACACAATTCAAGCAAGCATGCAAAGAGTATATGAGCAGCGGAAAGTAAAGCATGCAACTTGCAAGAATGTAAAGGGAAGGGTTTGGAGGATTCAAACGCAATTGGAGACACAGATGTTTTTGTCGTGGTTCCGATAGGTGGTGCTATAGTACATCCACGTTGATGGAGACTTCAACCCACGAAGGGTAACGGTTGCGCGAGTCCACGGAGGGCTCCACCCATGAAGGGTCCACGAAGAAGCAACCTGGTCTATCCCACCATGGCCATCGCCCACGAAGGACTTGCCTCACTAGCGGTAGATCTTCACAAAGTAGGCGATCCCCTTGCCCTTACAAACTCCTTGGTTCAACTCCACAATCTTGTCGGAGGCTCCCGAGTGACACCTAGCCAATCTAGGAGACACCACTCTCCAAGAAGTAACAAATGGTGTGTTGATGATGAACTCCTTGCTCTTGTGCTTCAAATGATAGACTCCCCAACACTCAACTCTCCCTCACAGGATATGAATTTGGTGGAAAGACGATTTGAGTGGAAAGCAACTTGGGGAAGGCTAGAGATCAAGATTCATATGGTAGGAATGTAATATGTTGGTCTCATCACAAGTGTAGGTGGTTCTCTCTCAGAAAATATAGGTTGGAAGTGTAGGTTTGTTCTGATGGCTCTCTCCACGAATGAAGAGGAGGTGGAGGGGTATATATAGCCTCCACACAAAATCTAACCATTACATATAACATTCCAAACTCGGCGGGACCGAATGGTTAAACTCGGTCGGACCAATTTAGCAAAGCTAGTGACCGTTAGGGTTTTCGGTGGGACCGACATGCAACTCGGTAGGACCGATATGATTAGGGTTAGGGCATAACGTAATCTCGGTGAGACCGATTACACAAACTCGGTGAGACCGATTTTGGTAATAAGATAACCAGAGAGTTGGTCAGGTAATCTCGGTGGGACCGATCGCTCATTTCGGTGAGACCGAAACGTTACGAAGGGAAAACAAAGAGTGTACATTGCAATCTCGGTGGGACCGATCGCTCATCTCGGTGAGACCGAAATGTTACGAAGGGAAACAGAGAGATTACAACCCCATCTCGGTGAGACCGAGATCCCTATCGGTGAGACCGATTTGCCTAGGGTTTGTGGTAGTGGCTATGACATTTGAAACTCGGTGGCGCCGGATAGAAAGAATCGGTGGGGCCAAGTTTGACTTTTGGTTTAGGTCATATGTGGATGTGAGAAATTAGTTGAGGGTTTTGGAGCATATCACTAAGCATTTTGAGCAAGAACCTCATTAAGCAACACCTCATACCTTCTTTACAGTATTGGCTTTTCCTATAGACTCCATGTGATCTTGGATCACTAAAATAGAAAATGTATAGTCTTGAGCTTTGAGCTTGAGCTAATCCTTTGTCCTTAGCATTTTGAGGGGTCCACTTTTCTCATCCATGCCATGCCAATCATTGAGATTTCCTGAGATATTAATCTTGAAATAGCATTAGCTCAATGAGCTATATGTTGTTAGGAATTATCAAAACCACCTAGGGATAGTTGCACTTTCATGGTTCCATCAAAACTTATATACTCCATCCTTTTTGTTGGTAGTGTCGATCTTCTCATATTTTCAGGAAAATTCCTTCTCTGTCTCTTCCGGTAGTGGCATAACCTTTTCCTCAATACTTGTGTCCTTTCATCTTGGCAATGTTCTTCCGAGACTGGTTCTTCTTAGCTGACAGGTCTGGCGCCAATACTAAACAACTATCGATATCTCATGGTGGTCTTCAAACAATTTGACTGGGTCCCTACAGAAAACAGGTCTGGGGTTCATTCTCACCGTATGACCTACGATTGGCAACAGCTGCCTGGTACAAGGGGAAAATTTTCATACCATTCTAAGGTTCAAACAAGGTTTTGATTGTCATCGCTCTACTATAGGTAAGTCACTCAGATTTACCATCCCATATAGCAGAGGCGAATAATAAGAGTAAGTCGGTATGGTGATCAATCCACCCCGCACCCAAATCATTACCTTGTATATGGTTTAGCGAATCTCGCATTCTAACACTCGGTCATCCTCACAAGCATTGCATAATTTCTCTTGTTGATGAACTACGTTCGGATAAATCCACGGATTCTGCAAGCCAAACAAACATCTATCGTTCCTTCACAACTCTCAGGTTTTGTGTTACTCCTATAAGATTGTCTGTTGATAAAGGCATATCCTCTTCCAGGGTTTTTCCTTCACCAAGAGTGTGCTTGCTTCTTGGCAGGTCCTGGTTCCTGTGGGTTATGGCCCATCTCATCACTTGCAAAGCTTGAAATCATCATCGGGGGAAACTGATCATTACCCCAACATCCAGCTTCCTAGCATTCTTAAATCCATCCAATTGTACTATCTCCTTTCCTTCTATTTGTACCAAATTAAGACGTGATTACTCAAACTCATCATGGGGTTACACTTGCTCCATATTACCAACATTATACCTCCTTTATATCCAATAGTACTTCATCCCTTCATACTTTTGGGGTATCCCACATATCGAGATAAAGCTCATACTTAATTTGTCTGAAGTCCACTCCGTGGAACATCATTATCTTTTCCAGGGGTCAAGTGTCCTCACAGGGTACTACCACCCTTGAAATACAGAAATTCTTCCATAGACCATATTTCTCATATCCTAGAAAATGGTCAAAATGTTTCTTCATAGAGAAACAATTCATAAAATCCAAATCAGTACCAACGATGCTAACTTTATTGATTCCCAAATTATTACAACCTCCTGCATTTCCATTAAATGCATCAACTCAACACCTCAATATAAAAGAAATGTCTCCACTACTACTATATTTCTCACAGACTCCACTAGTTAACACGGATATCCTCATTGGGACAATCTCTCGCAAAGTGACCTACTTCATTACAATGGAAACATATTACTTTTGACAAGTCTCGGGGTTTCCTTGTGATTCCAAAGCCTCCTTAGGTCCTCGGCTTCCTTTTTGGGAAACCGCTGAAGTAGTGCCTTGACTCCTTGCACCTGAAACATGTGATACAACTCAGGTCCTTCCTGGAATCCAATCTATTTCTCTTCCTAGATTTTTCCATTCCAATCAGGGCTTCTATTTCCAGTGGGTCATACTCTACTTCCTCTGTCGGGAATTCTACCAGATCCCCATTCAGACAATTTTGGGAGATGTGTCCTTCTCCACATGAATAACATGACTTGATGCAGGGTTTAATTGGGTCTTCTTTGGGTGTGTCCTCCACCTCTTTCTTAATCACAGGTTCTCCTAAAATTTCCATGAGGGCTCCGTTCATTACTTCTTTCTTCTGCTGGATGGTTCTTTGTACCATGGGGTAAATGTAACACTGAGCAGGGTAGTGGGTAGTTCCTTCACACAAGAAACAAGTAATCTGCCTAGTTGGGCATTCTTCATCTGGGTGACTTTCCTCACAATGGGGGCATTCATCCTTGTGCTCTTTATGGTCGTGTCCTATTTCTCCACAGAGCTTGCATGCACCAGGTTTCTTCATATCATTTCCATAAGGCTTCAACTTCTGGGACACAAACCAAGACTTTTGCAGAGTCAACTTAAATTCTTTCCAAGTGGTTACTCCTTGCCATCCATTGATGGTTTGGTACATCCTTCAGCAAGTAGCAGCACCTCTTTCAAAGCACTGAAGAGCATGCTGGGTCATATCCTTTCCGGCTATAGTGTTATGTGATCTTCCATGTTCCGAATCCATCGGTCCGTCTCCAATTGACTCATTGGTCCAGAAAATATGAATTCATCTCCATTCATCCTCTATTGATCCAGGGGTTTTGGGGTGAGATAAGAGAGATAGAGAGGGATACACACCATACAAACAATAGTTTTGAAGAGACAAATTTTATTTTGTGGCTGTCAGAAAAACATCAAACAAATGACAGCTCACAAGCGTCGCATCTAACATCGGTATATAACAGGGGTTTGGTCTTCTAATGGTCAAGAAATCTTCAAAGTCATCAAACTCTTCCATTCTTGTTCATGTCTCTGATGGCTTCTTCCGATCGTGCTTGTCCTTCTCGAGTTTTTTTGCCAGATCATCTCTGTTTACGCGAAGTCTCTCATGACGTCCTTTAATATTCTATAGCTGCGTTCCAAACTTCTGGGTTTCAACATCCTTGACATGAACCCTGGTCCTACTGTCCTTTAGTTCCTGACGAATCTCTGGTATATCGAGATTTTGCTCGTCCAGCTTGGCTACTTTCAGCTTCTGGGTCCTGAGTTCTTCACGAAATGCTTGTCAAATATAGCTTCACGCAGGTCCATCTTAAACTTCTTGATGTAATACTCCAGATCCCGGTGATACACCAGCTAAGGTTAAAACTGCATCTTTTGCTGATTGATGCTCCATCAGCCTTCTACCATCCAATCCTTCCAAAGAAATGCATGCTTAACTCAGCTTGGTAACAATAGCATGAGCGGGTGATAACATCATGGATAGCCGTGTTTATGCCCATGTCTCTGTCATGAGCTATCATTCCATAGTTGATATATCCTGTCTTGGGATTTTCTTAACGGCCAAAACCTTGAGTCTTGACGCTCCACGTCCCGGTATTTCTCTAACACACCTTCATCTTAGTTATCGACAATCTTCAATAGTCTGACAAATTCTATAAGGCTGGATCCTATTCAGAGCCTTCCAAGTCACTTCACTCTGGGAAGTCTTCAGAGCCTTCAAATTCTTCGAGCCTTCAGAGTCTTCATCCGTTGTAGTTTCCATTATTATAATGCATAGTAAAAATCCTCTTCGTTCCGAAGTGGTCTTAGTTGTCTGATATCTCGTACTTCTTGCAGTGGTCTCATCAGCTGAATCTTCGTGTGGTCAAAAGGGGAAAGGGGTATAGTCTAACTAAAAGGGAATGTTTGATAAAGCTCAGAAAGAACGCGAGGTAAAATATATTTTTTTGAAAATAAAGTTTCAAGAGCAAATCTTTCCTATGGGCTTGCCAGTTTCTAGGGGCCACGTCCTACAGTCAACATGTGCTCTAATACCATCTTGTAGCGACCCGACCTGAATGGATCAAGTCTCTGTGTTTAAGTGTCATCCCTGGTTTGGTATGCTGGCACACACAATACTCGAGGATTTATAACAGAGGTAAATCACATGTATAAAGTAACGTAAATACTATTACCTCAATCCATATAGCGGAAGTAACAACAAGGTTGTGGATTCCCATCAACACCAACGGCAAAGTTGAGTGTAGACATCGTAACCCTAACATATCACTTACTCGTCGCAAGAATCCTGCAACATGAGATGTTGTAGCCATGTAGGTCAGTACATTGAATGTACTGGCAATTTCACACTATAGAGCAATACTGAATAATGGCTATCACTACATGCATATTTGGCTGGTGGCGGCTCTAAGTTTAATTTTGCATAAAGATAATTTTTCCTACAATAAAGGAATATGTTTTATTTAACTACAAAGTTGGTTGAAAACATTGAGAATGGTAACCCCAACTCAATCCCAAATCATTAATAACCCAACAATTTCATTAAATAGAGTGATGAGATAAAATCAATAATTCAAGCACCAGATACTCAAGATGTCCATAACCGGGGACACGACTAATCATGATTAGTTTGTACACTCTGCAGAGGTTTGTGCACTTTTCCCCACAAGACTCGATCTCCTCCATTGGATTTCTTGCACTACATGATGTTTGAGAAACGGATGACTGAGACACAGTCTTTCCGAAGAGGTCCCCTTAACCGATAGATAGGCCGGTACACCTACAATCCCCAACATCTGCTAGCCCATCATGGAAAGGTTTCCCACAACTTACTCAAATATGCCAGAGCCCATAATGGCTTGTGGCTGCACACGGAAGTTTCAAGAACGAATAATCTTATGATCCCTTTGAGCCTAGGTGGCATTCGATAGGGTGATCACGCGGGTACTCCGGGATCTCCTTGGGCAAGCACTGGGTTCTCCAGGTGCCTGGACAACCACTGGGTGCTCCAAGGGTGCCCCAACGAATCCACCTAGATGTGTATTCAAGTAGCCACCTTAAGTTAAACCTTATTTAATAGTAACTCTCACATCTTTCATGAATCTCACGTACCAATCCACGTCTACGAGCATAGCAAAGTAGTGCAAGCATAACGCAATAACACCGTGGGTTTGAATGCAAGACAATAGGTTACTACCTCGTCAACTGCTTCCCAATACCCACATGTTATCAAATCCTACTCATGCAATGTTTGAGGGTTGAAACTAATGCATAAAAACTGGGTATGAAGAGTATGATCAAAGTGTGAACTTGCCTTGTACTGTTGATGAAGATGATTCGCACTCATAACTCCTGATGGTTCTACTCGTCACACTCCGTTCAATCTATCGTAAGCAAGCAATAGTAACCACACCACAATCAAACAAAAAATCAAAACTATTTATTTAATATAACATTCAAAAATTTAGAATTTTGGGATGTTACAACCATGCACGTGCTAACCTCGATTGTAAACCTCAGTGCTTCCCATTGTTTCCTTGCAACACATATAAGGTAGTTAGTCATCAGGTTAATTAAGTAAGGGTTCACATGCTATCCGTAAAATATGTTGATGAAAAATGTGCACGTTGCAGATTCATGAGATTAATTCAAGCCACATGGAAAACCCATTTATCCAAACCAAGCATGTCGGGGGAAACGGCACCTATGGGATCCCGGGGAATCCCTTTCTACGGTTGGCGGGGCGTGGAGCTGCGCAAAGAGGAGGTCTAAAAGATCAGCGCGAGGGGATTTTTACCCAGGTTTGGGCCACAAATGATGTGTAAAACCCTAGTCCTGCTTTTGTGTATATTTGGTGTTCTTGAGCTCTTGAACTAGCTGCGGTGCAGGCCCAGTCCCAAAAGTCCGAATCCTTCCTAGTACGCTTCGGGCCTCCTTTTATATGTCAAAGGGGTCGCCACAGTGGCACACAGGAGGTGGAAAGTATCTACAGTGTACAAGTTTATCGCCTGGCACCATAGGACAAATGCATTTAATGCGTTGCCGGCGTGCCCTCTTTCTTTATCGGGGATGACAACGGAGCTCATCCCATCCATCGCCACCGCACCTTGCTTCGATGCGCGTCCAAGCTGAAGAGGCATGCAACGCCATGCTGGCTGGCTGGTTGCTGAGCTGGTGCGGTGACAGGGTCTTCACGAAGATCTGCATGCCACCACGCAGGTGCTTGACTAGTTGGCCTAGAAGCTGCATGCTGCACTGTAACGCCCTCGATGCGTCTATATCTCCTATGTGTCGAGGCACGACTTAGAGGCATAACCGCATTGAAAGCAATGTCGCAAGTTAGGCAATCATCACAACATCCAATATAATACATAATAAGGGGAAAAGTAACATAGTTGGCTTACACTCGCCACGTCACACAAAGTACAAAAATAGCATTACATCATCCAATCACTCATGGCCCCACTACGGTGCCAAAATAAAAGACCAACCCAACATGCGACACGGTCCCGATTGTCCCAACTGGGCACCACTACTGATCATCAGGGAAAGATACATAGTAACGGCGTGAGTCCTCGTCGAACTCCCACTTGAGCTCTAACGCGTCATCTGGAACGGAGTCGTCTAGCCCTGCATCTGGTTTGTAAGTAAACTGTGAGCCACAGGGACTCAGCAATCTCGCACCCACGCGATCAAGACTATTTAAGCTTATAGGAAAGGCAAGGTAAAATATGTGGAGCTGCGGCAAGCGACTAGCATGTATGGTGGCTAATCTATTCGCAAAAGAGAGCGAGAAGAGATAGCAAAGCGCGAACGAGTAACTAGAGAACAACCTGCGGCAAGCATTACTCCAACACCGTGTTCGCTTCCCGGACTCCGCCGAGAAGAGACCATCACGGTAACACACTCAGTTGATTCATTTTAATTAAGTTAAGGTTCAAGTTATATACAACCGGACATTAACAAATTCCTATCTGCCCATAACCGTGGGCACGGCTTTCGAAAGTTCAATCCCTACAGGGGAGTCCCAACTTAGCCCATGACAAGCTCTCACGGTCAACGAAGGAATAGACCTTCTCCTGAGACATTCCGATCAGGCTCGGTATCCTGGTTCTACAAGACACTTCGACAAGTTAAAACCAATCCAGCAACACCGCCCGAATGTGCCGACAAATCCCGATAGGATCTGCACATATCTCTTTCTCAGGGCACACTCAGATTGTCCAAACTTCCGGTAGGCCATCCCAGAGTTTCCCTTGGTAGCCACCGACGGCTGACAAGGTGGACCAACACTCAGAGGAGCACTGGCCTGGGAGGGTTTAAATAAGATGACCCTTGGGCTCCGGAAACCCAAGGGAAAAAGAGGCTAGGTGGCAAATGGTAAAACCAAGGTTGGGCATTGCTGGAAAAGCTTTATTCAAGGAGAACTATCAAGGGGTTCCCATTATCACCCAACCGCGTAAGGAACGCAAAAATCGGGGAACCTAACACCGATATGACGGAAACTAGGGTGGCAAGAGTGGAACAAAACACTAGGCGAGAGGCCGAGCCTTCCACCCTTTACCAAGTATATAGATGCATTAAGATAACAAGATAATATAATGATATCCCAACAAGTAAATAATGTTCCAACAAGGAACGGTCTCCAATCTTCACCTGCAACTAGCAACGCTATAAGAGGGGCTGAGCAAAGCGGTAACATAGCCAATCAACGGTTTGCTAGGACATGGTGGGTTAGAGGTTTTACATGGCAATTTGGGAGGCATGATAAGCATGTGGTAGGCATCGTAGCATAGGCATATTAAAAGAGCGAGCATCTAGCAAAGCAAAGATAGTAGTGATTTCGAGGGTATGATCATCTTGCCTGCAACGTTGTCAGAGTTGACTGGATCCAAAAAAGCAAACTCAACCGGCTCCTCGTTAGCCAACTCGTCTCCCGGCTCTACCCTAGCAAGACAAACAAGCAAAAGGAACGCAATCAACCACGTGCACAACTCAAACAATATGATGCAAACATGGTATGCTATGCGGAATGCGATATGGGATGCATATGCAAGATTTGGCAACGAATGAATGAACCTGGCCTCAACATGGAAAACCAAGTGTGCCACTGGAAAGGTGGGATGAAATCGCTTGAAAACGATATAAAGAACGCCGGAATCGGAGACACGGTTTGGAAATGGCAGGCAAAACATATATGGCACTGGTCTGCCATATACAGCAAGTGACCATCTAAATGCAACAACATGAACATGCTACAGCACCCAAACATGGCAAAAAATACATGGCAGGGATCCATTCATGATGCTTAACAAAAGAGGAACACTGAGCTACGGCCAATTCATCCATTAACAGGTTCAAACAAGCATGGCAAAAGTGCAATTGGTAAACAGATCTCAGACTTGGTGAAATAACACTTGTCTGGAATTTCAGATCAGGTAGCACACTTCGGAGCATGAAAACTATATGATACAGGGCCTGAACATGGCAAACTAAAGCATGGCATGAAGCTACTCAAAGAGCTTAACAAAAGTACCTTAGTGACCTTGAGCCAAAAGGGATCAGAAAATACAATTGCAAGCATGTGAACATGGTAAAAACACAAACAGATCACGGACTTAGTGAAAAACTGGAGAATGCAAAACAGATATTAAGTAGGCATGTTTACGAGCTCGATGCACTCACTACAGAGCAATTCATTACAATCTAAGCATACACCCATCAAGAATACACATTATACAAGCTAGACAAGGCAAGAACAATAACATATCATGCACGGATCAACTACAATATCCTCGGCAAAATCGCTAACAAGTAGACAATCTGCCCAGATTCACGAAATGACAAAAGTAGAGTTCGAATGACTCAAGCTAGGTTAATCCATAATTGCAAACAAAGACATGGATGGATAGAGCACTACAAGATTAACAAAACATCCTTACTGATCATCCTCAAAAGAGGCACGGATCACTAGGAAACAACATGAACATATGGCATATTGATAAGAACAGCTCAAGGACTTAGTGGAAATGCTAAGTCCCTGAAATCAGCATTAACAAATGCACCACTTTGCAAGATTGTGCTAGTCACCACACACATCATAAAAATACATGTGTGGCACCACTGGAAAGATGACAAAGCATATAAAAAAACATATGTAGAGCACAGGGGCATATCATGCACACAATAATCATGGCAAAAATGACAAATAGCTATTTGGAGTAGCAGATCTGACAATTAACTCAAATAGCACTCTTCCAACAGCATTTCGGGCATCAAGATGAACTCAAATGAAAATGATACAATGAGATGAAATGATGTTCTCTCTGAGACGAACAATTTGATATGCTATATGCCCAAAACGGATCTACGGATGAGGAGATACAACATGATGAACATGGCAAAATAATTAGGGACTTAGGGAAAAAAATCAACCCCTAGGGTTTCCAGATCTAGATCTGAGGTTGCGGGAACCGAGGACCGCCGGGGAAGCACTGTTCGCCGGAGCTGAGGAGGCAGCGGTGGCCGGAGACGACGAGGGAGGCCGGAGAGATGGCCGGAGACGGCGGTGGCCGCGGCGTGGGGCAGCGGAGGCGGAGACCGCGGCTTGGGGCGGCGGCGAGGTCCGGCCGCGTCGGGCGGTGGCCGGCGCGGAGCTCTAAGCTCGCCGGCGAGATGGCGTGGCGGCACGGCGAGCAGCTCCGGCGTCGGGGCGGCGCGCCTGGAGCGAGGAGGCGGCGGGGAGGATCCGGGTCGCGGGGGCCTGACCCGGGCTCGCGGGCCGGTGGTGCGGCGCCACGTGGCGGCGTGGGAGTGGACCGAGCGGGCGGCGGACGCTGTCCGGCGGCCGGCAGATGTGTCCGGCCGCGCGGAGAGGGGCGGATCTAGGGTTAGGGGTGGAAATACCCGGGATTTCGAATGGGGGAGGTATATATAGGCATAGAGGGAGCTAGGAGTGTCCAAATGAGGTGTGGTTTTCGGCCACGCGATCGTGATCGAACGCTCTAGATGATGGAGAGGGATTTGGTGGGTTTTGGGCCAAATTGGAGGGGTGTTGGGCTGCAACACACACGAGGCCTTTTCGGTCCCTCGGTTAACCGTTGGAGCATCAAACGAAGTCCAGATGGTACGAAACTTGACAGGCGGTCTACCGGTAGTAAACCAAGGCCGCTTGGAAAGTCTCGGTCCAATCTGGAAATGTTTAATCCCCACACACGAAAGAAAGGTAGAAATGACCACTGGAGGAGAACGGAGCGCCAGAATGCAAAACGGACAACGGGGAAAATGCTCGGATGCATGAGACGAACACGTATGCAAATGCAATGCACATGATGACATGATATGAGATGCATGACAACGACAACAACACACGGAGACAAAAACCCGAACCCGAGGAAATAAAATAACTTAACGCCGGAAACGGCAAGAGTTGGATTACATATTGGGTAAATCATATCCGGGGTGTTACAATACTCCACCACTATGAAAGGATCTTGTCTCGAGATCTAGGACTAGAAGAACGCCGGGTACTCAGAACGGAGGTGATCCTCGCGTTCCCCGGTGGCTTCACGGTCGGAATGGTGTGACCACTTGACTTTGAGGAATTTGATTGACTTATTGCGAGTCTTGCGTACAGTCTCTTCAAGAATAGCAACGGGGTACTCACGATAAGAGAGATATTCTTGGAGCTCAATGTCTTCAAAGTTGACGGTGCAGTCACGAGTCTTGAAGCACTTATGGAGCTGAGAGACATGGAACATGTCATGCACATTTGCAAAGCTTGAAGGAAGCTCGAGTTGATAGGCGAGATCGCCTCTCTTGCTGACGATCTTGAAAGATCCCACGTATCTAGGGGCAAGCTTCCCTTTGATACCGAAGCGACGAGTACCTTTCATTGGAGAGACGCGGAGGTAAACATGATCTCCGATCTCGAAAGCGAAATCACGGTGCTTACTATCATAGTAGCTCTTCTGGCACGATTGTGCTGCTTTGAGGTTATCTCAAATGACTTTACACATCTCCTCTGCCTCTGTGATTAAGTCATTTCCCAGAAGTTGACGTTCACCGGTTTCGGACTAGTTGAGAGGGGTACGGCACTTCCTGCCATACAGAATTTCGAATGGGGCCTTGCCCGAACTTGCTTGAAAACTGTTGTTGTAGGAGAATTCAGCATAAGGAAGACAATCCTCCCACTTCATGCCGAAGGAGATCACACAAGCCCTGAGCATATCTTCAAGAATCTGATTGACACGCTTGACTTGACCGCTAGTTTGAGGATGGAAAGCTGTGCTGAAGCGGATGTTGGTGCCCATGGCCTTCTGAAAAGAATCCCAAAACTTGGAGGTAAAGATGCTGCCACGGTCTAAAGAGATCACCTGTGGAATACCTTGCAGAGTGACAATCCGAGAGGTACAGAGCTCCACCAATTGAGCTGCAGTGATAGACTCTTTGATAGGCAGAAAGTTAGCCACTTTAGTGAGTTTGTCGATGACAACGAATATAGCATCATTGCCACGCTTTGACTTTGGAAACCCAGTCATGAAGTCCATCTCAATGTGGTCAAACTTCCATTCTGGAATGGCAAGAGGTTGGAGGAGACCAGCTGGCCTTTGGTGTTCTGCCTTCACTCTTCTGCAGACATCACATTCATTCACGAACTGAGCAATCTCACGCTTCATTCGAGTCCACCAATAAGCCTGTTGAGGTCCTGATACATCTTCGTGCTCCCAGGGTGGATGGAGGGGAGAGAATTGTGAGCCTCGTTCATGATCACTTTACGAAGGTCACCTTTGGGCACGACAATACGATCCTCGAAGAAGAGAGTATCCTTGTCATCAAGGCGGTAGCACTTGTACTTGGGTTGACTCTTGGCAATCCCAATCTTCACCTTCTTCACCATAGCATCAAGAAGTTGAGCTTGGCTAATCTGATCTTCCAAGGTAGGAGAGACTTGAAGGTTGGCGAGGAAACCTTGAGGAACAACTTGCAGATTAAGTTTGCGGAAAGCTTCACAAAGCTCGGGTTGATAAGGCTTGAGAATCAGACTGTTTCAGTACGCCTTCCTGTGCAAAGCGTCAGTAATCACATTGGCCTTGCCTGGAGTATACTCGATACTCGGATTATACTCTTGAATCATTTCGACCCATCGAGTCTGCCTGAGGTTGAGATTAGGCTGAGTGAAAATGTACTTGAGACTCTTGTGGTCAGTGAAAATGTCCACTTTTCTTCCCAATAAGAGATGTCTCCAAGTCAAAAGAGCATGCACAACTGCCGCCAACTCGAGGTCATGAGTGGGGTAGTTCTTCTCATTGGGCCTCAACTGGCGAGAGGTATAAGCCACAACTTTCTTCTCTTGCATCAAAACTTCACCAAGACCTTGAAGAGAGGCATCGCAGAAGACCTCGAACGGTTTGGATTCATCAGGAGGAGTTAGAACTGGAGCAGTGACCAATTTCTCTTTCAAAGTGTTGAAAGCAATGTCACATTCCGGAGACCAAACATACTTGACGTGCTTCTGGAGAAGGTTTGAGAGAGGCTTCGCAATCTTAGAAAAGTTCTCCACAAACCTACGACAGTAGCTTGCGAGACCGAGGAAGCTACGGAGTTGCTTCACGTTCTGAGGTGGTTCCCAATTCACAATTGCAGACACCTTCTCAGGATTCACCGCAATGCCCTTGGCAGAGATGATATGCCCAAGATAAAGAACCTCATCGAGCCAAAATTCGCACTTTGAGAACTTGGCGTAGAACTGATGTTCCCTGAGCTTATCGAGCACCAAACGCAAGTGCTTGGCATGATCTTCCTTGTTCTTCGAGAAGACCAGAATGTCGTCGAGATAGACCAAAACGAAGTCATTGGTGTAGGCATTGAAGATGAAGTTCATCATGCGAGAGAAAGTCGGAGGAGTGTTGACGAGGCCAAAAGACATGACTGTGTATTCATATGAACCATAGCTTGTCCTGAAAGCCGTCTTGGGAATATCTTGTTCACGGATTCGAATCTGGTGATAACCCATACGGAGATCAAGCTTGGAGAATACTTGGGCACCTTTGAGTTGTTCGAATAGCTCGTTGATGTTGGGAAGTGGGTACTTGTTCTTGATAGTCTTCTTGTTCAATGGACGGTAATCAACACAAAGTCGGTCTGTTCCATCCTTCTTCTTCACAAAAAGAACTCCACAGCCCCACGGAGAAGAACTAGGTCGGATGAGACCCATTCTCTCTTGAATATCAAGTTGCTTCTTTAGCTTCTTCAACTCTTCAGGTCCGAGCTTGTAAGGATGCTTGCAAACTGGTTCCGTGCCAGGCTCAAGATCGATGACGAATTCAACTGGCCGTTGCGGAGGCATTCCTGGAAGCTCTTCTGGAAAGACGTCTTGATATTCGCAAACGACTGGAATTTGCGAGATGGCATCCAGTTCACCCTTCTCGTTGAGAGAAAACAGACGGATGGTATCATCACGAGCGGCAAAGACAATTACATCCCCAGACGAATGAGTCAATAGAATCTGTCTGGCTGCACAATCAAGATGCGCCTTGTGCTTAGAAAGCCAATCCATTCCGAGAATAAGATCAATATCCGAGTTACCAAGAACCGTTGGAGAAGCCAGAAACTTGTAGTCACCCAAGGTGATAGTAACATCCGGAATGATGGAGTCAGCATACATGCACTTACCGGGAGAGACAACTGCTAACAGACTACGCAAAACTTGCAAAGTCAATTCATGTTTAGATGTAAACGGTCTTGAGATGAAACAATGCGATGCACCAGTGTCAAAAAGAACTTTAGTTGGAATATCATTAACAGGAAGGTTACCCATGATGACATCTGACGAGTCCTCTGCCTGAGCTGCATTCATCAAATTGACCTTGGCGTGCTTGGGGTTATGCTTGACCACAGCTGTACTTGCCGATCTCACGGGAGGAGGAGGAGGGAGACGCCTCTGATTGAAGCATTTGTTGGCATAGTGACCCTACTGTTGGCACTTGTTGCACGTGACCTCTGAAAGCGGACGATGGTACGGAGCACTCGATCTTGGAGCTTGAGACGAAGTCTTGTTCTGGAAGCCAGGGTTGGGTGGGTGGGAAGATCCACTGCCACCTTTGCTCTTCTGATACGGCTGACGGAACGGAGGAGGAGGAAGCCAATACTTCTGCTGCTTGGCCACTTGAGTAGAGGAAGACGGAGTAGCATTTCTGACTCGCTTCTTGGACGCATCACACTTCAGTTGGGCAGCCTCTCGCTTCAATGCCATGTTGTAGAACTCATCATACCTCAAGGTCTCAAAGAGAACAAGAGCTAGCTGGATTTCTTCTCTGAGACCACCCTGAACTGGTATATCATGCTCTTCTCGTCAGGGACGTCCTGCTTAGCAAAGCGGGTGAGCTTCTGAAACAACTTGTTGTAGTCATAGACAGACAAAGAGCCTTGCTTCAGGTTGCGGAATTCCTCATGCTTGCTTTCAACCACGCTTTGAGGAATATGATGAGCTTTGAAGTCTTGACGGAATTCATCCCAGGTAATCACACGGCCTCCTCTAGAATCCTTGTACTGCTGGAACCATTCTGCAGATTGGTCTTTGAGTTGGAAGGAAGCGAACTTGACAAAGTCCTCAGGCCTAACATTACTGCACTCGAAATGCTTGCATAAGTCCACGAGCCAATCGTCAGCATCAGTTGCCTCAACACAATTGCTGAAAGTCTTAGGTCCGTTAGCAAGGAACTGGTTGAGTGTAGCAAAGTGATTCTGATTGTTGCCTTGGTTGCCTTGATTCGCTTGATTGCGCTCTTGAAGAATTTGCATGATCAACTGCGTGTTTGCATTGGTTGCGGCCATCACAGCTTGCCATGCCTCCGGAGGAGGGGGAGGTGGTGGCGGATCAGGATTCGGAGTCGTGCGCGTTGGAGGAGCCATCCTGAAGAGGTTGACATCCATTAGCACATTGATAGACAAATATTGAAGCTGAATCCAACGGAATGAAATTGCAATAAATCGTCTTTACATCCGAACAAAATGAACGAATGCATTCCACTTGAAATGGTCACATATCCATAAATTGAGAAGCCACTTATAATTTAGGTAGAGAAATAAATCAACAAGGTACGGATCAAGAACGAATACTCGGTAAGAAATCCCAATCTCAAACCAAATATCCGTGGAAGAAGAACTAGAGCTACAAGAATTCCCACCTATGAAACTCCCGAACCTTTCCGGTTATGCAATCAGGTGTTGGGGATACAAGGGAAGCATAATATCTCACCCAAATCTAGCAAATCCTACATCCAGTTGTATCCATCCTTCAACACATAACCGAGAAAAACTTCGGAAACCATCTACCTCAACCTTCGAAAAACATCCGTTATACAACTTATGGCAATACTCCCGAACTCTCGCCCCAGTACTGGGTGGCGTCGAGGTTATCTCACCAACAACTGCATAAAAGAGATTTTCGATGTCGGCATACTAAACTCAGGTATTCCAGAACTGCAATGATAAAATTGTGACGACAACACCTCGGAGCTCAACTCCCCGGGACACTGCCACAACCCCTAAATGACAGGAGGCACCAAGAACAATGTTCTCGTCACAAAACCATCGGAATGATTCCAAGATACCCGCGTGGTCCTAAAAAAATTTAGTGAAATTTGGGAAGACAAGAGTCAAAACTCTATGTCAGGAAGCCTCACCAGAGCGATGAAGGGACTGGGGAGTAAAAAGAATTCCTAATCTCTCCGATATATAATTTCTAAATGACTCAAAACATTTTTCTAGACTCAATTCGGCCGCTAATAATGATCAAGCAATGGGGCTCCTAAGGTCGGGAAGGCTCTGATACCTACTTGTAACGCCCTCGATGCGGCTATATCTCCTACGTGTCGAAGCATGACTTAGAGGCATAACCGCATTGAAAGCAATGTCGCAAGTTAGGCAATCTTCACAATATCCCATGTAATATAAATAATAAAAGGGGAAGGAACATAGTTGGCGTACACTCGCCACGTCAATCAAAGTACATAAATAGCATTACATCATCCAATCACTCATGGCCCGACTACGGTGCCAAAATAAAAGACCAACCCAACATGCGACACGGTCCCGATCGCCCCAACTGGGCACCACTACTGATCATCAGGGAAAGATACATAGTAACGGTGTGAGTCCTCATCGAACTCCCACTTGAGCTCTAACGCGTCATCTGGAACGGAGTCTTCTGGCCCTGCATCTGGTTTGGAAGTAAATGTGAGCCACAGGGACTCAGCAATCTCGCACCCTCGCGATCAAGACTATTTAAGCTTATAGGAAAGGCAAGGTAAAATATGTGGAGCTGCGGCAAGCGACTAGCAAGTATGGTGGCTAACCTATTCGCAAAAGAGAGCGAGAAGAGAAGGCAAAGCATGATCGAATAACTAGAGAACAACCTGCGGCAAGCATTACTCCAACACAGTGTTCGCTTCCCGGACTCCGCCGAGAAGAGACCATCACGGTAACTCACACAGTTGATTCATTTTAATTAAGTTAAGGTTCAAGTTATCTACAACCGGACATTAACAAATTCCCATCTGCCCATAACCGCGGGCACGGCTTTCGAAAATTCAAATCCCTGCAGGGGAGTCCCAACTTAGCCCATGACAAGCTCTCACAGTCAATGAAGGATATACCTTCTAGCGGGAAGACCCGATCAGACTCGGAATGCCGGTTACAAGACATTTCGACAAGGTAAAACTAAACCAGCAACACCGCCCAAATGTGCCGACAAATCCCGATAGGAGCTACACATATCTCGTTCTGAGGGCACACTCAGATTATCCTAGGTACGGGTAGGCCAGCCCAGAGTTGCCCCTGGTGGCCACCGGCAGCTGACAGGTGGACCAACACTCAGAGGAGCACTGGCCCGGGGGGTTTAAAATAAGATGACCCTCGGGCTCCGGAAACCCAAGGGAAAAAGAGGCTAGGTGGCAAATGGTAAAACCAAAGTTCGGCATTGCTGGAAGAGTTTTATTCAAGGTGAACTATCAAGGGGTTCCCATTATTACCCAACCGCGTAAGGAACGCAAAATCCGGGAACATAACACCGATATGGAAAACTAGGGCGGCAAGAGTGGAACAAAACACTAGGAGAGAGGCTGAGCCTTCCACCCTTTACCAAGTATATAGATGCATTAAGATAACAAGATGATATAGTGATATCCCAACAAGTAAATAATGTTCCAACAAGGAACAATCTCCAATCTTCACCAGCAACTAGCAACGCTATAAGAGGGCGCTGAGCAAAGCGGTAACATAGCCAATCAACGGTTTGCTAGGACATGGTGGGTTAGAGGTTTGACATGGCAATTTGGGAGGCATGATAAGCAAGTGGTAGGCATCGTAGCATAGGCATAGCAAAAAGAGCGAGCGTCTAGCAAAGCAAAGATAGAAGTGATTTCGAGGGTATGATCATCTTGCCTGCAAAGTGACTGGATCCTCGAAAGCAAACTCAACGGGCTCCTCGTTAGAGAACTCGTCTCCCGGCTCTACCTAAACAAGACAAACAAGCACAAAAGACACAATCAACCACGTGCAAAGCTCAAACAACATGATGCAAACATGGTATGTTATGCGGGATGCGATTTGTGATGCATATGCAAGATTTGACAGGAGATGAATGAACCTGGCCTCAACATGGAAATCCAAGTGTGCCACTAGAAAGGTGAGATGATTTCTATTGAAAATGATATAAAGAACACCGGAATCGGAGACACGGTTTGGAAATAGCAAGCAAAACAAATATGGCACCGGTCTGCGATATACAGCAAGTGACCATCTAAATGCAACAAGATGAACATGCTACAGCACTCAAACATGGCAACAAAATACATGGCAGGGATCCATTCATGATGCTTAACAAAAGAGGAACACTGAGCTACGGCCAATTCATCCATTAACAGGTTCAAACAAGCATGGCAAAAATGCAATTGGTAAACAGATCTCAGACTAAGTGAAATTAACACTTGTCTGGAATTTCAGATCAGGGAGCACACTTTGGAGTAAGAAAACTATATGCTACAGGAACTTAACATGGCAAAGTAAAGCATGGCATGGAGCTACTCAAAGAGCTTAAGAAAAGTCCCTTAGTGACCTTGAGCCAAAAGGGATCAGAAAATACAATTGCAAGCATGTGAACATGGCAAAAACTTAAACAAATCACAGACTTGGTGAAAACTGAAGCATGCAAAACAGATATCAAGTAGGCATGTTTACGAGATCGATGCACTCAATTTAGAGCATGTCATGACAATCTAAGCATACACCCATCAAGAATACACATTATGCAAGTTAGACATGGCAAGAACAATAACATAGCATGCACGGATCAACTACAACATCCTCGGCAAAATCGCTAACAAGTAGACAATCTGCCCAGATTCACGAAATAGCAAACGTAGAGCTCGATTGACTCAAGATAGGGTGCTCCAAAATTGCAAACAAGGACATGGATGGATATAGCACTACAAGATTAACAAAACATCCTTACTGATCATCCTCAAAAGTGGCACGGATCACTAGGAAACAACATGAACATATGGCATATTGATAAAAACAGATCAAGGACATAGTGGAAATGCTAAGTCCCTGAAATCAGCATTAACGAATGCACCGCTTTGCAAGCTTGTGCTAGTCACCACACACATCACAAAAATACATGGATGGCACCTCTGGAAAGATGAAAAAGCATATAATAAAACATATGTAGAGCTCAGGGGCATATCATGTACACAATAATCATGGCAAAAATGACAAATAGCTAATTGGAGCAGCAGATCTGACATTTAACTCAAATAGCACTCTTCCAACAGCATTTCGGGCATCAAGACGAACTCAAATGAAAATGATGCAATGAGATGAAATGACGTGCTCTCTGAGACGAACATTTTGATATGCTATATGCCCAAAGCGGAGCTACGGATGCGGAGATACGACATGATGAAATATGCAATTTAATTAGGGTTTCGGGGAAAAGTCAACCAATCCAAAATCTTCAGATCCAGATCCGGATCAGCGCGGAAGTCAAGGTCGCCGGAAACACTGTTCACCGGGGGCGGGGACGACGCCGGAGCTCGGTGGAAAGGAAGGAGAGGCCGTCGGAGCTCGCCGGAGTCGTGGTCGCGGTGGCCGGATCGGCGGGGGCGGTGGCCGGCGAGAGGAGGCGGCGCTCGACGGCCGGGACGAGGTGCGGCAGCCGGGTGGCGGAGGCGGCGGTCGCCGGCGTCGAGGCGCGCAAGGCGCACCTGGCGGCAGAGGGAGAGGACGCCCCGGTCGGCGGCGGGTGGCGACCCGGGCCGGGAGGGCCGCGCGCGGGCTCTCCGGGCCGGTGCGGTTGGTGGAGGCGGCGGCGACACGTGTCGCGACGGGAGTGGACGGCGGTGAAGCGTCCGGCGGGGGCGGACGTCTCCGCCCGCGCGGAGAGGAGCCGTGCCAG
The DNA here is from genome assembly GCF_003073215.2 of Triticum urartu. NCBI lineage: Eukaryota > Viridiplantae > Streptophyta > Magnoliopsida > Poales > Poaceae > Triticum > Triticum urartu. The sequence continues at coordinate 364,115,737 of NC_053023.1, forward strand.
GGTTAGGGTAGGAAAGCCCCGAGATTTTCGTGGAGGGATCTATATATAGGCATAGAGGGAGCTAGGAGAGTCCAAATGAGGTGCGGTTTTTAGCCACGCGATCGTGATCGAACGCTCTAGATGATGGAGAGGGTTTTTGGTGGGTTTTGGGCCAAATTGGAGGGGTGTTGGGCTGCAACACACACGAGGCCTTTTCGGTCCCTCGGTTAACCGTTGAAGCATCAAACAAAGTCCAAATGGTACGAAACTTGACAGGCGGTCTACCGGTAGTAAAGGCCGCTTGGCAAGTATCGGTCCAATCCGGAAATGTTTAACCCCCACACACGAAAGAAAGGTAGAAATGACCACCGGAGGTGAACGGAGCGCCGGAATGCAAAACGGACAACAGGGAAAATGCTCGGATGCACGAGACGAACACGTATGCGAATGCAATGCACATGATGACATGATATGAGATGCATGACAACAACAACAACAACAACACACGAAAACAAAAACCCGAACCCGAGAAAATAAAATAACTTAACACCGGAAACGGCAAGAGTTGGATTACATATTAGGTAAATCACATCTGGGGTGTTACAATGTCACTCTAAACTAATCATGTTTTACTTCGCTGCGTTTCCCTTTATTGGTCACCATCTTCTCCATGTATGTCGTAAATATGCTTGTTCCTAGGCTTCCTTCATCAGCATATACACCATGTGCGCATCCTCAAATGCTACAGAAACATCCGATGCAGGTGATGTTAATACGTAGATTTTAGAAACATCCTGCCTGGGGATTTTAAATTGAGGAAAATGAAGGAAATATGCCCTAGAGCAATAATAATGTTATTATTTTATTTCCTTATATCATGATAAATGTTTATTATTCATGCTAGAATTGTATTATCCGGAAACATAATACTTGTGTGAATACATAGACAAACTAAAAGTCACTAGTATGCCTCTACTTGACTAGCTCGTTAATCAAAGATGGTTATGTTTCCTAACCATAGACATGTGTTGTTATTTGTAACGGGATCACATCATTAGGATAATGATATGATTGACATGACCCATTCCATTAGCTTCGCACCCGATCGTTTAGTATGTTGCTATTGCTTTCTTCATGACTTATACATGTTCCTCTGACTGTGAGATTATGCAACTCCCGTTTGCCGGAGGAACACTTTGTGTGCTGCCAAACGTCACAACGTAACTGGGTGATTATAAAGGTACTCTACAGGTGTGTCCAAAGGTACATGTTGGGTTGGCGTATTTCGAGATTAGGATTTGTCACTCCAATCGTCGGAGAGGTATCTCTGGGCCCTCTCGGTAATGCACATCACATAAGCCTTGCAAGCATTGCAACTAATGAGTTAGTTGCAAGATGATGTATTACCAAACGAGTAAAGAGACTTACCGGTAACGAGATTGAACTAGGTATTGAGATACCGACGATCGAATCTCGAGCAAGTAACATACCGATGACAATGGGAACAACATATGTTGTTATGCGGTCTGACTGATAAAAGATCTTCGTAGAATATGTGGGAGCCAATATGAGCATCCAGGTTCCGCTATTGGTTATTGACTGGAGACGTGTCTCGGTCATGTCTACATTGTTCTCGAACCCGTAGGGTCCGCACGCTTAAGGTTTCGATGATAGTTATATTATGAGTTTATGAGTTTTGATGTACCGAAGTTAGTTCGGAGTCCCGGATATGACCACGGACATAACGAGACATAAAGATTGATATATTGGACGACTATATTCGGATACCGGAAGTGTTCCGGGTGATTTCGGAGAAAACCGGAGTGCCGGAGGGTTACCGGAACCGCCCCGGGAGAAGTAATGGGCCAAATGGGCCTTAGTGGAGAGAGAGAAGGGCAGCCAGGGTGGGCCGTGCGCCTCCTCCCCTTGGTCCGAATTGGACTAGGAGAGGGGGGCGGCGCCCCCCTTTCCTTCTCCCTCCCCACTTCCTTCCCCCTCCTAGTAGGAGTCCTACTCCTACTAGGGGGAGGACTCCTCCTTGGCGCGCCATAGGGCCGGCCGGCCTCCTCCCCTTGCTCCTTTATATACGGGGGCAGGGGGCACCCCTAGACACACAAGTTGATCCTCGTGATCGTTTTCTTAGCCGTGTGCGGTGCCCCCTTCCACCATAATCCTCGATAATATTGTAGTGGTGCTTAGGCGAAGCCCTGCGACAGTTGAACATCAAGATCGTCACCACGCCGTCATGCTGACGGAACTCTTCCCCGACACTTTGCTGGATCGGAGTCCGGGAATCGTCATCGAGCTGAACGTGTGCTGAAACTCGAAGGTGCCATAGTTTCGGTGCTTGGATCGGTCGGATCGTGAAGACGTACGACTACATCAACCGCATTGATATAACACTTCCGCTGTCGGTCTACAAGGGTACGTAGATCACACTCTCTCCTCGTTGCTATGCATCACCAAGATCTTGCGTGTGCGTAGGAAAATTTTGAAATTACTACGTTCCCCAACAGTGGCATCCGAGCCTAGGTTTTATGTGTTGATGTTATATGCACGAGTAGAACACAAGTGAGTTGTGGGCGATATAAGTCATACTGCTGACCAGCATGTCATACTTTGGTTCGGCGGTATTGTTGGACGAAGCGGCCCGGACCGACATTACGCGTATGCTTACGCGAGACCGGTTCTCCCGACGTGCTTCGCACAAAGGTGGCTAGCGGGTGTCAGTTTCTCCAACTTTAGTTGAACCGAGTGTGGCTATGCCCGGTCCTTGCGAAGGTTAAAACAACACCAACTTGACAAACTATCATTGTGGTTTTGATGCGTAGGTAAGATTGGTTCTTGCTTAAGCCCGTAGCAGCCACGTAAAACTTGCAACAACAAAGTAGAGGACGTCTAACTTGTTTTTGCAGGGCATGTTGTGATGTGATATGGTCAAGACATGATGCTAAATTTTATTGTATGAGATGATTATGTTTTGTAACCGAGTTATCGGCAACTAGCAGGAGCCATATGGTTGTCGCTTTATTGTATGCAATGCAATTGCGCTGTAATGCTTTACTTTATCACTAAGTGGTAGCGATAGTCGTGGAAGCATAAGATTGGCGAGATGACAACGATGCTACGATGGTGATCAAGGTGTCGCGACGGTGACGATGGTGATCATGACAATGCTTCGGAGATGGAGATCACAAGCACAAGATGATGATGACCATATCATATCACTTATATTGATTGCATGTGATGTTTATCTTTTATGCATCTTATCTTGCTTTGATTGACGGCAGCATTATAAGATGATCTCTCACTAAATTTCAAGATAAAAGTGTTCTCCCTGAGTATGCACCGTTGCCAAATTTCGTCGTGCCCAGACACCACGTGATGATCGGGTGTGATAAGCTCTACGTCCATCTACAACAGGTGCAAGCCAGTTTTGCACACGCAGAATACTCAGGTTAAACTTGACGAGCCTAGCATATGCAGATATGGCCTCGGAACACTGAGACCGAAAGGTCGAGCGTGAATCATATAGTAGATATGATCAACATAGCGATGTTCACCATTGAAAACTACTCCATTTCACGTGATGATCGGTTATGGTTTAGTTGATTTGGATCACGTAATCACTTAGAAGATTAGAGGGATGTCTTTCTAAGTGGGAGTTCTTAAGTAATATGATTAATTGAACTTAAATTTATCATGAACTTAATACCTGATAGTATCTTGCTTGTTTATGTTTGATTGTAGATAGATGGCCCGTGCTGTTGTTCCGTTGAATTTTAATGCGTTCCTTGAGAAAGCAAAGTTGAAAGATGATGGTAGCAATTACATGGACTGGGTCCGTAACTTGAGGATTATCCTCATTGCTGCACAGAAGAATTACGTCCTGGAAGCACCGCTGGGTGCCAGGCCTGCTGCTGGAGCAACACCAGATGTTATGAACGTCTGGCAGAGCAAAGCTGATGACTACTCGATAGTTCAGTGTGCCATGCTTTATGTCTTATAATCGGGACTTCAACGATGTTTTGAACGTCGTGGAGCATATGATATGTTCCAGGAGTTGAAGTTAATATTTCAAGCAAATGCCTGGATTGAGAGATATGAAGTCTCCAATAAATTCTATAGCTGCAAGATGGAGGAGAACAGTTCTGTCAGTGAGCATATACTCAAAATTTATGGGTATAATAATCACTTGATTCAATTGGGAGTTAATCTTCCAGATGATTGTGTCATTGACAGAATTCTCCAATCACTGCCTCCTAGCTACAAGAGCTTCGTGATGAACTATAATATGCAAGGGATGAATAAGACTATTCCCGAGCTCTTCGCAATGCTAAAAGCTGCGGAGCTAGAAATCAAAAAGGAGCATCAAGTGTTGATGGTCAACAAGACCACTGGTTTCAAGAAAAAGGGCAAAGGGAAGAAGAAGGGGAACTTCAAAAAGAACAGCAAGCAAGTTGTTGCTCAAGAGAAGAAACCCAAATCTGGACGTAAGCCTGAAACAGAGTGCTTCTACTGCAAGCAGACTGGTCACTGGAAGTGGAACTTCCCGAAGTATTTGGAGGATAAGTAGGATGGCAAGGTGAACAAAGGTATATGTGATATACATGTTATTTATGTATACCTTACTAGAGCTCGCAGTAGCACCTGGGTATTTGATACTGGTTCTGTTGCTAATATTTGCAACTCGAAACAGGGACTACGGATTAAGCAAACACTGGCGAAGGACGAGGTGATGATGCGCGTGGGAAATGGTTCCAAAGTCGATGTGATCGTGGTCGGCACGCTACCTCTACATCTACCAACGGGATTAGTATTAGACCTAAATAATTGTTATTTGGTGCCAGCGTTGAGCATGAACATTGTATCTGGATCTTGTTTGATGCGAGACGGTTATTCATTTAAATCAAAGAATAATGGTTGTTCTTTTTATGTGAGTAATATCTTTTATGGTCATGCACCCTTGAAGAGTGGTCTATTTTTGATGAATTTTGATAGTAGTGATACACATATTCATAATGTTGAAGCCAAAAGATGCAGAGTTGATAATGATAGTGCAACTTATTTGTGGCACTGCCGTTTAGGTCATATCGGTGTAAAACGCATGAAGAAACTCCATACTGATGGACTTTTGGAACCACTTGATTATGAATCACTTGGTACTTGCGAACCGTGCCTCATGGGCAAGATGACTAAAACACCGTTCTCCGGTACTATGGAGAGAGCAACAGTTTTGTTGGAAATCATACATACAGATGTATATGGTCCAATGAATGTTGAAGCTCCTGGCGGATATCGTTATTTTCTCACTTTCACAGATTATTTAAGCAGATATGGGTATATCTACTTAATGAAACATTTGAAAAGTTCAAAGAATTCTAGAGTGAAGTTGAAAATCATCGTAACAAGAAAATAAAGTTTCTACGATCTGATCGTGGAGGAGAATATTTGAGTTACGAGTTTGGTCTACATTTGAAACAATGCGGAATAGTCTCGCAACTCACGCCACCTGGAACACCACAGTGTAATGGTGTGTCCGAACGTCCTAATCGTACTTTACTTGATATGGTACGATCTATGATGTCTCTTACAGATTTACCGCTATCATTTTGGGGTTATGCTCTAGAGACAGCCGCATTCATGTTAAATAGGGCACCATCAAAATCCGTTGAGACGACGCCTTACGAACTGTGGTTTGGCAAGAAACCAAAGTTGTCGTTTCTGAAAGTTTGGGGCTGCGATGCTTATGTGAAGAAACTTCAACCTGATAAGCTCGAACCCAAATCGGAGAAATGTGTCTTCATAGGATACCCAAAAGAGACTGTTGGGTACACCTTCTATCACAGACCCGAAGGCAAGACATTTGTCGCTAAGAATGGATCCTTTCTAGAGAAGGAGTTTCTCTCGAAAGAAGTGAGTGGGAGGAAAGTAGAACTTGATGAGGTAACTGTACCTGCTCCCTTATTGGAAAGTAGTACATCACAGAAACCGGTTTCTGTGACACCTACACCAATTAGTGAGGAAGCTAATGATAATGATCATGAAACTTCAGAACAAGTTACTACTGAACCTCGTAGATCAACCAGAGTAAGATCCGCACTAGAGTGGTACGGTAATCCTGTTCTGGAAGTCATGCTACTAGATCATGATGAACCTACGAACTATGAAGAAGCGATGGTGAGCCCAGATTCCGCAAAATGGCTAGAAGCCATAAAATCTGAGATGGGATCCATGTATGAGAACAAAGTGTGGACTTTGGTTGACTTGCCCAATGATCGGCAAGCAATTGAGAATAAATGGATCTTCAAGAAGAAGACTGACGCTGCCGGTAATGTTACTGTCTACAAAGCTCGACTTGTCGCAAAAGGTTTTCGACAAGTTCAAGGGATTGACTACGATGAGACCTTCTCACCCGTAGCGATGCTTAAGTCTGTCCGAATCATGTTAGCAATTACCGCATTTTATAATTATGAAATTTGGCAAATGGATGTCAAAACTGCATTCCTGAATGGATTTCTGGAAGAAGAGTTGTATATGATGCAACCAGAAGGTTTTGTCGATCCAAAGGGAGCTAACAAAGTGTGCAAGCTCCAGCGATCCATTTATGGACTGGTGCAAGCCTCTCGGAGTTGGAATAAACACTTTGATAGTGTGATCAAAGCATTTGGTTTTGTACAGACTTTTGGAGAAGCCTGTATTTACAAGAAAGTGAGTGGGAGCTCTGTAGCATTTCTAATATTATATGTAGATGACATATTACTAATCGGAAATAATATAGAATTTCTGGATAGCATAAAAGGATACTTGAATAAGAGTTTTTCAATGAAAGACCTCGGTGAAGCTGCTTACATATTAGGCATATAGAGATAGATCAAGACGCTTAATTGGACTTTCACAAAGCACATACCTTGACAAAGTTTTGAAAAAGTTCAAAATGGATCAAGCAAAGAAAGGATTCTTTCCTGTGTTACAAGGTGTGAAATTGAGTAAGACTCAATGCCCGACCAATGCAGAAGATAGAGAGAAAATGAAAGATGTTCCCTATGCTTCAGCCATAGGCTCTATCATGTATGCAATGCTGTGTACCAGACCTGATGTGTGTCTTGCTATAAGTCTAGCAGGAAGGTACCAAAGTAATCCAGGAGTGGATCACTGGACATCAGTCAAGAACATCCTGAAATACCTGAAAAGGACTAAGGATATGTTTCTCATATATGGAGGTGAAAAAGAGCTCATCGTAAATGGTTACGTTGATGCAAGCTTTGACATTGATCCGGACGATTCTAAATCGAAAATCGGATACGTGTTTACATTAAACAGTGGAGCTGTCAGTTGGTGCAGTTCTAAACAAAGCGTTGTGGCGGGATCTACATGTGAAGCGGAGTACATAGCTGCTTCGGAAGCAGAAAATGAAGGAGTCTGGATGAAGGAGTTCATATCCGATCTAGGTGTCATACCTAGTGCATCAGGTCCAATGAAAATCTTTTGTGACAATACTGGTGCAATTGCCTTGGCAAAGGAATCCAGATTTCACAAGAGAACCAAGCACATCAAGAGACACTTCAATTCCATCCAGGACCTAGTCCAAGTGGGAGACATAGAGATTTGCAAGATACATACGGATCTGAATGTTGCAGACCCATTGACTAAGCCTCTTCCACGAGCAAAACATGATCAGCACCAAAACTCCATGGGTGTTAGAATCATTACTGTGTAATCTAGATTATTGACTCTAGTGCAAACGGGAGACTGAAGGAAATATGCCCTAGAGGCAATAGTAATGTTATTATTTTATTTCCTTATATCATGATAAATGTTTATTATTCATGCTAGAATTGTATTATCCGGAAACATAATACTTGTGTGAATACATAGACAAACTAAAAGTCACTAGTATGCCTCTACTTGACTAGCTCGTTAATCAAAGATGGTTATGTTTCCTAACCATAGACATGTGTTGTTATTTGATTAACGGGATCACATCATTAGGATAATGATATGATTGACATGACCCATTCCATTAGCTTAGCACCCGTCGTTTAGTATGTTGCTATTGCTTTCTTCATGACTTATACATGTTCCTCTGACTATGAGATTATGCAACTCCCATTTGCCGGAGGAACACTTTGTGTGCTGCCAAACGTCACAACGTAACTGGGTGATTATAAAGGTACTCAATAGGTGTCTCCAAAGGTACATGTTGGGTTGGCGTATTTCGAGATTAGGATTTGTCACTCCCATCGTCGGAGAGGTATCTCTGGGCCCTCTCGGTAATGCACATCACATAAGCCTTGCAAGCATTGCAACTAATGAGTTAGTTGCGAGATGATGTATTACCAAACGAGTAAAGAGACTTACCGGTAACGAGATTGAACTAGGTATTGAGATACCGACGATCGAATCTCGGGCAAGTAACATACCAATGACAAAGGGAACAACGTATGTTGTTATGCGGTCTGACCGATAAAAGATCTTCGTAGAATATGTGGGAGCCAATATGAGCATCCAGGTTCTGCTATTGGTTATTGACCGGAGACGTGTCTCGGTCATGTCTACATTGTTCTCGAACCCGTAGGGTCCGCACGCTTAAGGTTTCGATGACAGTTATATTATGAGTTTATGAGTTTTGATGTACCGAAGTTATTTTGGAGTCCCGGATATGATCACAGACATAACGAGGAGTCTCGAAATGGTCGAGACATAAAGATTGATACATTGGACGACTATATTCAGACACCCGAAGTGTTCCGGGTGATTTTGGAGAAAACCGGAGTGCCGGAGGGATACCGAACCCCCCCCGGGAGAAGTAATGGGCCATATGGGCCTTAGTGGAGAGAGAGAAGGGCAGCCAGGGTGGGCCGCGCGCCTCCTCCCCCCTGGTCCGAATTGGACTAAGAGAGGGGGGGGCCCTTTCCTTCTCCCTCCCCACTTCCTTCCCCCTCCTAGTAGGACTCCTACTAGGAGGAGGACTCCTCCTTGGCGCGCCATAGGGCCGGCCGGCCTCCTCCCCTTACTCCTTTATATACGGGGGCAGGGGGCACCCCTAGACACACAAGTTGATCCTCGCGATCGTTTTCTTAGCTATGTGCGGTGCCCCCTTCCACCATAATCCTCGATAATATTGTAGTCGTGCTTAGGCGAAGCCCTGCGACAGTTGAACATCAAGATTGTCACCACGCCATCGTGCTGACGGAACTCTTCCCCGACACTTTGCTGGATCGGAGTCCGGGAATCGTCATCGAGCTAAACGTGTGCTAAAACTCGGAGGTGCCGTAGTTTCGGTGCTTGGATCGGTCGGATCGTGAAGACGTACGACTACATCAACCGCGTTGATATAATGCTTCCGCTGTCGGTCTACAAGGGTACGTAGATCACACTCTCCCCTCGTTGCTATGCATCACCATGATCTTGCGTGTGCGTAGGAAAATTTTGAAATTACTACGTTCCCCAACAGAAAACACATCAAATATTAGCATCAGGCTAGCAATCAACCAACATGGATATTCAGAGTCGCTGTTAGGTTAGATGTCTAGGGTCTAAGACCCCTTTTCCTAAACATGACACATGGTGCCATCTGGGTAGCTCTACTGGGTCGTTGTTTTGCCGAGTGCAGAAAATGGCAAAACTGTGGTGCCACGTGGGATGGTCATTGACTCATCATTCGGTCTGTGTCATTTGTTTACCGAGTTACCCTTGTTCTGCAATGAGTGAAGTTTTTTGCAGTTGTCTACTTAGTGCCTGTAGAAAAGAACCCGACAAAATAAACATTGTCGGCAGACGTCCAATATAGTCATGTTTTCCTAGTGTTGCCGTGTTTTTTTGGCCTTTGCCGAGTGCATTTGGCACTCAGAAAAATTGCAAATTCCAGTAGTGAGCATGTCCAGTGTCCTAATATATATTGTACATGCATAGAAATAAAAAAGACTTTGTAAATATACTTTAAAAATTACTCTTAGCAACATGTGCGGGCCAAATTGTGTATATTATATCAACCGGATTTTGTTCAAATCTCTATTGATTGATAGAATCGTGAAGACCATTAAAATTTTATATCTATACATGAGTAGCAAAACAAATCTTCACTGTCTCAGGAAAATGAGCACAAAAGTGAATTGGTTATCCAATGTAAAGGGAAAAATGTGTATTAGAGGACCAAAAGAGGGAACAAATAGTTTTGATGTACATGTATTAAATCCAACAATTCAGCAGCCTTGTTATAATCATTTCTGAATTTTTAAAGTTAGAAGAAATAAAATCGATAAGCTAAGAAATTATGCAGTTGGGAGTGCATGTATAGAAGTCTGAATAATGTGAATAATATAATGGCCGAAAGTAGCAGGAGCAACAGTGTTACATATCTCGGGGAAGTTCTTTTAACAATCTCAAAGGACAATTGACGCAAAATAACCATAGGTATTTAGCCTCGTTGGCGAATTGGTCAAGAAATTAAGAAGACAAACTGAACATACACATGTTTTAGTTGAGCGAAATGTGTGGAAAATATGTTTAAGTGAACATCATCAGATCAAGTGTATAATGGCGGGTAGGGGTGAGTGCATGCTATAGAAACTAAAACGCTACATACATGTACTCTTAAGAGCATCCATGTTGGAGTGTCTTCCATAGGTAATTGATAGAATTATGCTCCAGTGTACCTGCATATGTATGTACATAGCATAAATGTGAATTTTAAAGTGCATTGTTCAATAAGTGGAACTTAAAAATCAGAAGATACTTTATGTTGGAGCATCATATGGTTTTTATGGTGTTTCCAAATCAAGTGCCACAACTTTCATACTGCAATTCCATTTGTGATTCATGGCAGGAATTAGATGGCATTTAGCAAAATGTGCACATGTGAAAAAGGGAAGACCCGATCGGACCTGAATTCATCTAGTGATAATAAATATATGAAATCTGGAAGATAGTAATGATGGGTTACGTTATCCGTAGAAGCAGACCTGCAATTATTCTGATTTGAAGGAAAAACATCAAACACATGCTATCCAATTTCTAACTTAGTTATAAGATAAAACAAACAGAGATGATGTCATTTGGAAAATTACCAGTCATTGGCTTCAAACTCCAGTCAGTGCATCTACTCCTTGGATCCATAAACCATCATGGCCTAGAAACTTTGAGAAAATTAATACTACAATTCAGCTGGAGCACACAATCAGAATGTTATATGTCTAACATAGCATGATTCTTTTAGTTGTTTTCGACAAATCATAGTGTTCATGCTTACCCTGCTATTGCGCTGAGTGGATGGTCAATGTCTTTGTAAGATAATTGTTCTTCAAGATTACCTTCCCTCCATGGGATAGCATGGTCAACATCCACCATTTGCGACGGCACCAACCACAACAGGAGCTCCGTCCTTCTCCATATCCCCCACCCCTTGCCCATCTTGGTTGAGGGATTGAGAAAACTATGATTGGGGAAGCCAAATCACAGCAGAGAGTAAATGATAGGGTCAATTAGTGAGAAAATAGAGATCCACCCGTATTGGAAGGATTGGAATTGTACTTGGACGTGTCTTTTTCTACATATAAGGTACATGTTTCTTTTCTGTGCGCTACAGAAAGATTTTTTTTGTTTTTTTTTTGAGGGATCAAGAACACTGATTTTATTTTGCCATGGCAATCATCAGCTTCAAGAAGACACACGATAAAGGAGATTGAATCCCTAGACAACACTATTAAAGGGCACGATGAAAACAACTAAATCCGAACTGGCAAAAAGAAATTCAAAACAAATTAGTGTGAGGACTGAGAAGACGAACCTGAAAAGAATTGAATCCAGGCCGGCAAAAAGAAATTGAAAATAAATCAGTGCAAGGACTGAGAATACAAACTTGATCTAGATGAGGAAAATAATTTTACTGTAATGAGCTCCATGAGCGCAGGAGATGCATGCGCTAAATTCTTTGCTGCAATTTGGGAGAGACACGATTTATTTCCATGTGGAGATGAGCATAGAATCCATGCCCTAACGTCCTTGCTACAAATTTGCAATTGGGAGAGACACATATCTGCTTGTGGAGAGGAAGAGAGATGATAGTTTGAGGGAGAGAGAGACAGACATGAGAGATTGAGAGTGGGATCGATGACCAACTTCATTGTTCCAATCTAAGAGAGACCTGGATCTCTTTTCCATGAGAATATGAACAGAGACGTGAGAGATTGAGAGAGATAATATGGCTGCTTTAGATTTTTTTTACCGGGAAAGGAAGAATCGGTGGATGTACGCCGCTCCTAATTTTTAATTAACATGAGAATTAATAGGTGTCTTTTTTTTCCGGAGAGCAATAGATAGATTAATCTACACCGTAATGACTCGGTCCCATCAGATTAACGGCTCCTAATTACTGATTAACGTGGGAATTTGTAGGGAGTCTAGGATTAGTATAGGTATAGACAAGGGTCTAATGAGAAAATAGCACTACCCAAATGAATGCACAAACACAATCACACCAATCATTTATTCATTCATCTCAAGCAAGGTTCAAACTCGGATTACAAGATCTCATGACTAATCGAAAATAACGGCCTAACTGATCGACGAAAATAAAATAACATGGCGGTCGACTAAATGTCTTCATCTATTATCCCTGCGTCCTCTGGTGCGTCGTCCTCTGGTGCGGCGCCTCCTCTTGCAGCTTCCTTCGGTGGAGCTCTCTTCATAATCCCGGTCATTGCTCACGAGAGGTCCATCATCTCCACTCGGGAAAAGGTCTTCTCCTAGATCCATCTTCTCCTCCAGTGTGGCAATATATTTCTTACGGTCCTCGAGTCTTTCCATAAAATCCTTGACTTCATCCTCATGCTCATAGTGGGCTTCACGTGTTGCATCCTCCAGTTCAATTTCATGAAGATGCAACTTTTGAACCGTCTTCAAGCTCCTGCGCATCTGAATCTCTAGAGCCCTGATGTGAGCCTCCATGTCTTGGACATATGAGCGAACGGAGTCATCATCTATGGTGCGGATAATCTCTCCATCTGCAGTCCTGCGAGAAATCATGGTGTGGTCTGATCCAACAAGCTTGGTCCTGTATTTCTCCTGGATGCGTCCAAGTGCACTATGAACTACTATGTCTCTCCCGAGTATCCAAGTGGGAGCAGTGAACTTGAAGTCAACAGGCGCTGAGAGACTTCCGAAAGTCCTCCCTGGTATGTGCGCCTTAATCCTATAACGACGGTCTTCTGGAAATGCCATGATAGGCGTCCCGGTGATAGACGGTAGAGCAATCTTCAATTCCTTGGTGATCTGGACCAGCCTCCTGCCGAAAAGCATTGTCTTATCTGGCAGGCAAAACTCCGAGAGAAAAACTGGGATGAACTTGACGGCCATCTAGAATATTGAAATCGGAGAGAAGTCAGAAATGAACAGGGGAGTATTACGGAATGATAAGGACATAAAAAATTGTTTCTTCCTATGGCTTTCCGATCCTAGGGGTTACGTCCTACGGTCAGCGTGTGCTCTGAATACCATCTATGTAACGACCCGACCCAAAATCGGTCAAGTCTCTGTGTAGCTGTACCATCCCAAGATCATGCTGGCACACACAGTACATTGATGAAAAGATTCAAAGTTCAATCACACCTGAATTTATTACACGATTCTCATATCGAGTCTTTATTACATCATAATAAACTCGGCCGAAGGCCAACTCATGAGAAATAAACTAAATAAGCTGCGGAAGCGTAGACGAATAGCGAGTCCATCTGACTCCATAGGGCAATCACCAAGCGTAGGTCGTAGCCTCACTCCTGGTCGGAAAACTCCTCTGCAACATGAGACGTTGCAGCCGTGTAGGTCAGCATTTAGAATATGCCGGCAAGTCATAGAGAAAACAACAATAATAGATCTAACACTATATGCAATTTGGTTGTGGGGCTCTAAGTTTTATGTTTTTGCGAAAAAGCCAGTTTTTCCCTACAACAAAGGACTTGCTTGCAATTACTTCAAAATGTTGGTTGTTATTGAGATGGTTCCGCCAACCAATGTCTCATTCCCAATTATTAAATAACCCCTCAATTAATTTATTAAGTTCAGTGTTGAGATTTCTGAAATACTCCAGTTTCCAGAGGCTCATTTGTCCATAATTGGGGACACGGCTAATCGATTAGGTTGTTACTCTGCAGAGTCTTGTTCACTTTACCCGAAAGAATCGTTCCCTCCTTTATGTCCTCGCATTGCCTAGTGTTTGAAGACGGGATGAACAAAACAGGGTCTTCCGTAGAGTTTCTTTGAGCACTGCCGGTACCCATCCATGTCCTACCGTTCTTCTACATCTGCTGGCACCATCCGTCTAGAGTCACACCTAAGGTCAACCCAGCCAGAGCCCATAATGGCTTGTGGCTGCACATGTAAGCTTCCGGTCAAGGGGTATCCATCCGTCTCTTCGTGGCTGGGTGAAGCTTTCCGCAAGATGTCATGGCGCTTCTCCATGCATCCCGGCCATCCGCTGGTTTCTCCAGGGTGCCCGTCAACCGTCCTCCACCCAGTAGTCAATTAGAAGTCCATCTTGATCTTGAGGTCATGGGGTTGCCATCATCTTGACTCTCACATCTCCCTTATGAATCTCTCAACCAACCCCGTCTACGAGCATAGCAAGGTAAACTACATCGTCCCGGGCAATAGTAGCAAGGGGAATTGGGTTCATCCTACCTCATGATACTACTCAAGACATAACTTCAAATTCTCCTACTGCATGCAATGGTGGGGAGGAACAATTCTAATGCAACAAAATCATAGGTATTGTAAAACATGATCAAATGACTTGCCTGGCTGACGTTCTTCAAACGCTAGTGACTCGAGATAGCAAGCTTCGCACTCCGGAAATTCTATCGAGTCAAACAATAGCACAAATAAGTATTTCACTAATAACATATCAGCAAGCTGAACTAAAACACACAAGCACTCAAACCAAAATCAAAGAAAACTCGAGGAAACAAATCAAGGTTTTCATCACATCAAGCAACAACAAAGAAATAGTTTTAACCTACTAACACTTTTCTTAACAGATCCAAAACAATGGTTTTGCTAACTAACATAAAGGAAAACAACATAAAAACTAGGTGCAAAAAGAATCAAATCAATATCTATTATAGAACTCCTGTTATACCTAAAACAAAACTAATAAGAAAATAAAATAAACCTTTTTATTTTGCTGTAAATAAATGTTCACCCTCTGTAACTACAGAAACTAATCTAAAATAAAATATAATGGGGGTAAATTAAAATTCTATAATAACTAGAACAGCAGGAATTGGCAGCAAGCTAAATAAAAGTAGAAAAGCTTCATTTGACTAAAACTAAATCTAATATAATTCTACAAATACCCAACAAGTTCCTACTGGTAGGCTAGGTCAAAACTAAGCAGTGAAAAAAAGAATCACCTAAAAATAATAATCCTAGGTCAATTTATAGCAGAATTACTAATCTGACTAAAACTAATATAAACCTATTTTTATAAACTTAAACATGGCCGAATCTAATTTCTACAGAATCTACAAGAAATTTGTAAACTAACAAAATAAGAATCAACTAAAAGTAATAAATATCCTAAAAGATACAGATTTTACAAGAACAGAACTATCGGTTTTAAAAACAGAAACAAAGAATAAAACTAAAACAACTAGGGTGCTAACGGGCCGAAACAGTGAGCGCTCTAAAATTATCTAACGCGCGGGCGATCAGTAGGTCACTGTGTCCATGGGCTAACAGAAAAAAACCGATCGGTTTGGTCTAACTAAACCTAGTAAATAAACCGTGAAATAAAACCGGTCTAATAAAAAAACCTACCCATTCGCTAACTCTAATCTACACCGTAGGTTGCCGATCGAACGGTGGGTCGGGGTCCGGTGGCTTACCGCGGCGGTCGACGGCAAGGAGGGCTCAGGCGTTGGTGGTGGTGGTGTTCCGGTGGTCCGGGGCGGCGGTGGCGAGGTCGGGGTGATGCGGCGGAGCGAGGCGGAGGCGGTGGTGAAGTGGTTGGAGCTCGGGGACGGCGCGGACGTCGAGGCATGGAGAAAACAGAGCCCGGTGCTCTGCAGCTCCGGCGACGGGCGGTGATGCTCAAGGCGTCGGCTCCGGCGATCCCTGGACGGAGAGAGGATGTCAGGGAGGTGCGCGCGGTTGAGGGGTTTCGGCTGACAAGATTTGAGGGCAGGGGGATCCTCACCGGAGTCGGAACAGACGGCGGACTGCGGCGGTCGACGGTGAGATCCAAAGGAGGAGGCCGTGAGCTGCGGTGTGTTTTGGGCTAGGGTTTTAGGGGGATTCGGAAGAGGAGGGGTAGGGCTATTTATAGGGCATCAACATGGAGCAGGGGTCGACTCGGGATCATGATCCCGTTGAATTCGGACGCGGCGGCGGCGTCGAACGCGCTCTGGCGCGGCATAGCATGGCGAGGGGGAAAGAGATGAGGTGGGGCCGGCGCATCGGTAAGACAGGGAGAGGGGGTTCGGTCGGGCGCTGATGTAGGCCGGCTCGGGCGTTGGTGGGCTGCGGCTCGGGTGTGGGCTGGGCCGGTTGGCCTGGCTCGCGCGTGGGTCTTTCCCTTTTCTGAATAGGACAGAGAGAAGAAACTAAACTAAGAGAAAATTATACTATTTTTATATAGGACATATATATATCAAAATTCTCAGGGGAATTAATCCTACAACGTGGACATTTTTCTAGAGGCAAAACAGAAACTAAAAAAAACATTTTCTGCAAACTCCAAATAAAATTCAAATTTGAATTCAAACCTTTTGGCAATATTTTCTTCTGACATTTTTCGAGTGTCATGTCAGCTCCTCTCATACTTTTTCTCAAGTATTTGTCAGGGATAATGAGGTAGATTTTCAAATGCCAAGTTGAATCCAAATTCAACCAAAACTCAAAAGCCTCTGAAATTTCCAAATGTCACTCAAATCAAACAAAATGCATAGATGCTTAGCTAATAATTGTAAAACATTCCAAATTGAAAATTTGGGATGTTACACTCCGTCAAGGAATCCAAGTAGGATGTGCTTCAAAGTCAACTTGACAAGTTCAAAATGAAGGATGGTGAAGGTGTCGCTGAAATGTACTCTAGGATTGCCGGCTTAGGAAGTGAAGAGATGACCAACAAATTCATCATCAAGAAGATCCTAAGAGCCTTGGATGGAAAATACAATACCGTATGCACATTGATCCAAATGATGCCAAATTACAAAGATCTCAAGCCAACGGAAGTCATCGGAAGAATTGTTTCTCATGAGATGTCACTCAAGGATAAGGAGGAGCTCCATAACAAGTCAAGTGTTGCTTACAAAGCCTCATGTGAAGCTCCCACATCATCAAGTGAGAAACAAACCTTCAATGAAGAATTGAGCCTAATGGTGAAGAACTTCAACAAGTTCTACAAGAATAGAAGCAAAGAGAGAAGTTCCAAGTCAAGGTCGTACAATGACAAAAGATCTTCTAGTCGAGAGTGAAACTGTTACAATTGTGGAAGACCCGGACACTACTCCAATGAGTGTATGGCTCCCCACGAGAGAAGACAAGATTCTCCCAAAAGAAGAAGTAGAAGAGAAGAATCACCATCGAGGGAGAGAAGGAGTAGGGATGATCGTTATGAACGAAGACCCTCTCGGAGAAGCAAGGATTCGGAAAGGAAGGACAAGTCATCAAGGAGCTACACAAAAAGAAGACATCAAGCTCATGTTGGTGAATGGGTATCCGGCTCCGACTCCGACAGTCACTCCAAGAGAAGCTATCACTCCGACTCCGAATATACTCAAGATGAAGGTGTTGCCGGTCTAGCAGTTGTGTCAACCAACTCCTACGACATATTTGATTCGCCAAATGAAGGAATTGGAAGATGCTTCATGGCCAAAGGTCCAAAGGTATCACACCCCGAGTATGTTGATTTCAATAGTGATGAAGATGACTTGTTAGGTGATGATGATTTACTTGTTGACAACTCTAGTGATGAATACTATGATGAAACGTCAATTAATCATGCTAATCAAGATGAAATGAATGACAATGATAAGGAGAATATTGATTCTCTAACTAAATAACTAAACACTCTTAAGTTAGCTCATGAAACTATCTTAGGAGATCATCGAGAACTTTTAAGGACTCATGAGAAATTACGTTTTGAGAAGCTCAATCTTGAGCAAGAGCATGAGTTCTTAAAGGCAATCAATGATGATCTTCGCAAGAAAAGTTCTTCTTACATTGCCAAGCATTTACTCTTATACACTTACATGCCTCAAGTCAAGTCTAGTAACAAGAACAAGAAGGATTCTTCCTCTAGTAGTAACAATAATCATGCTAAATCCAATGTTGTTGCTTCTAGTAGTTCTCTTGATTCCACTAATGATTCTCTTAGCCAAGTTACACTTGAGCAAGAAAATAGCTTATTGAAGGGAATCATAGAGAAATGTGTTTACAAGAGCCTTGTCGGGAGTAAGCAATTCGAGGAAATTGTACGCAAACAAGGAAGGCACCGGAAGAATCAAGGTATTGGTTTTGAACGAAATTTCAATGCCAATGGAGTTGAGTGGGAAGAAGATCAATACCCCAAGACGAAGTTTGTTCCTCAAGAAGAGAAGTATGATCCTACTTCTTTCAAAGGGACACAAGCTCAAGATGATCTTCCACCACAAGACCACAAGCAAAAAGGCAAGGACAAGCTTCAAGAGGAAATTGATGCATTTGAAGAAGCTCCTAAGGCCTTGGTCAAGTGGGTTCCCAAGACTACATCAAGTTCCACTTAATCAAGTACAACTACAACTCCGAGGATTCCCATCAAGATGGTGTGGATCCCGAAGAAGAACTAGAGAGTTCTTGAGGGTGACTCCGCCAACATACTTCACTCTTATCATTTTGGCAAGAACAAGTGCAATCAACTTCCACATCTTGCACTAGTTCAAGGAGTCACAAACCCTCTTGTTGGTAAGACAAGGGACAAGGTAACCTAATTCTCTCATAGAGATCATCTTGTGTGTGCATCACTCTATTTCTATGGATATCCTTATTTGTTCCTTGTGGGACTAACCTGTGTAGGTATTGAAAGTGCAACTCACTCCAAAGGATAGCTCCGAATGATCTACATCAACTTAGAGCATCCACATCTTCAACACCTACATGAAGTCATCATCGACAAAACCCAAGATTAGTTCATCCCTCTTAGGGGGGATATCACATTTAGGGGGAGCTTTACTCTAAGAATTGAGTTAAAGCAACTCTAATGGTGTGAACACAACAACGCTTTATGTAAAAGTGGTAACCCCACTTATGCTTAAACGATGAGTATGACCTATGATCAAATGTTCTCATTTGACTCCTAAGTCAATATACTCATATATATAGATGACCTAGTCATCGCCAATTGCTTGATAGATGCTAGAATTGTTTGTGCTTGCTTTGCCACATATTTCATTTGTCATTTTATTGTGTGAGCATGTTGGTTGCATAATTTACTCATTTGAGGACATCCACTTTTTGTTTTGATTGATTGGTTTCCTTTTCTTTTGGCCAAGTGGGTGGACAAGAATGCCTAAGAACCTTCTCTAGCTATCTATGCTTTTCTCGTTGCAAACTCTATTCATGTTGCATCACAAAGTTTGATCAAGTCAGATTCAAACCACTCTGTGTGAGGAGCACTCGGAGTCCACGATTCGTCATAGACTTAAACTACCAAAACTTCTTTGCATGTTTCGGTCTGACTGATTCATCCATTTTGGTCATACCGAGATAACTAAGTCGATCTAGGTTTTCAATCTCGGTGCAACCGATTTGAACTTTTCGGTCACACCGAGTTTCAGTAACTGCTTGCAGTTATGAATCTCGGTGCCACCGAGTTGTTCCACTCGATCACACCGACAGGGTCAGGCTATATATATCCACAGGTCAAATTTTGGAAAAAAAAATCGAACCTCATCGCCCGCGCTTAGCCTGCTCTGCCTCCCTGGGTCTCCGGATCATCCTCCTTGTCGCCAGCCGCCTCCTGTCGCTGGTCTCCACCGCCGTCAACGGGATCGTCTCCGCCATTGCCGCCGTAGCAAGTTCATCGCCGAACTAGGGTATGGACTTGAACTTTGTGTTGTTCTAACTACGGTTCCTCAGCACATTGCTTTGCCATGTATCTTGCCACGATTGAGATCATTCTATCCATCGAAAACACTCCGTAGTTTAGTCGTGAATTGAAAATTTAGGGTTAGGTTTCCGTCGAAACCATCTCGGACCGACCGAGTTGATGAAATCGGTTCCACCGATTTGGCTCAGGCCATTGCACATGTGATTCTCGGTCTGACCGAGAATTGCAAATCGGTGTGACTGAGTTCAGCACTTTGTGAAACCCTAGCAGTCTCGGTGCCACCGAACTGTGACTCGGTCTGACCGAGTTCACTAGTTTAGGTACCAAAAACTGCTTCGGTATCACCGAGTTTGCAAATCGGCAGATCCGAAATGCTTTCTGTGGAAAACCAAAACTAAGTTTTTAACTCATTCTTTTGCAAAAACCTCTGTACTTTGTGATGCTCATCCACTCTACCTCATCTATAACCTATTCACAGGGTCTGCTGTCAGTGTTTGCATCATGTCAGATCAGAGTGACAGTCAGAACAAGTCTGAGGAACAGGTTCACGTGAGTGAGGGCACTAGTCCCTCTAGAAGCTCAGATGATGGAAGCAGGAGCACACCCAGCAATCAACCAAAGGCTGCCACAAGGGACAGCAAGAAAAGAACCTCAGAGTCAGAGGATGAGGACTATGTGGCTGAGGAAGAAGAAACCACCTCAAAGAGGAAAGTGCTCAAAAAGTAATATGGCACAGCTACTGCCACCAAGCCAGGGATGAAGCAAAAGGTTCCTGCCAAGAGAGCTCCAATGTCTAAAGCCAGAACATCTACTCAAGAGACTTTGGGATCTGCACCCAAAGAGCAGGTTGTGGCAGAAAAGAAAAGGAAGGAAAGGGTCAAGAAGACCACTGCCAGAGTGCTTGGGAGATCTTCAATCATGAAAGACTCTGAAGAAGAGGAAGAGTAAGAGGATGCAGCACCAGCACCCAAAGCTCAAAAGCTTATGGGAGATGCCATAAGATCAGGGGCTGCTCCATCTAAGCCCAAAGGAACTCCTAAGCCAGCTGCTCCAAAACCCAAAACTGCACCCAAGAGGAACACCAGGAACATCCCAGCAGCGGAGAAGAACAAGGCCACAATGCCTGAAGCTGCAATGGAAGAAGAAGATGATTCTGTTGTCTTGAGGAAATTGAAGCCAAAAATTCCAGATCACAATGATGCTCATCTAGTTGCAGAGAACATGAAAGTCAGGAAGGACTCTGTTCTAAGGCTATGGAGAGATTCTGATCCATATGCTACCAGGAGAAGGACTGCTGTGGACTACAGGTTCCATACAAAGGAACAACAGGACTTCTATGAGACCATCTTGCTTGACAAGAAGCCCATAGTGTGTGACATGAGATGGGTCGATTGGTCATTCATTGAGGAAAATGAGGATCACTTCCCTGGTGTATATGACAGTTACAAGGCGTGTAGAGTTGATGAGTTTGTGGCTCAGAAGCTCACAAAATGGAATGATGAGCTCATCATGCAGTTCTACTCCACAGCTCACTTCTACCCAGATGGAAGGACTGTCTGGATGTCTGAAGGTACTAGGTACCAGTCCACAGTTGCAGAATGGGCTAAGTTGATCAATGACCCAGAAGAGAGTGAAGATGACTTGGATGTCTATGCCAAGAAGAAGAAGGATCACAACACCATGGCACACATGTACAAGGAGATCCCAGATGCTGCTCTTGAGACACACAAGTTTGGATCTATACATTACCTTCTGTCAGGCTTGCCAACTATCAACTGGATCCTCAGGCACACTCTCTTGCCAAAGTCAGGTGATCACAAGATGATCAGAGGCATGCAATTAACTTGCTTCACATCTTTGATGTCCCACAGAAGTTCAAAGTCTTGAGCCTAATAGTGGAAACCATAAAGAGGATAGCTGCAGATCAGAAGAGGAGTTGTGGGTATGCCCCACAGATCCAGGAGCTGATCAACTCCAAGATGGGCACTAGCACATATCTGCTAGACAAGGAGCACCTGCCCATCTACCCAGATTTTGAGGACAACACTATGGTGATGGATGAAAATGAACCATCTTCTATGCACGCACAAGCCAAGAAGGAGAAGGCAAAGGTTGAAAAGGCTACAAGGATGACAACTACTGAAGAAGCATCTCAGTATCTTCTGAAAAGCAAGCAAGATCAGCTTGGCTACTTGATTGCCTCCACCCTGAGAATTTAGAAGGGATTGGCTACCTTGACTCAAAACCAGGAGATCTTGGAGAGGATCGTGGATGTAACACCCACGATGCGGCTATATCTCCCACGTGTCGGAGCACGACTTAGAGGCATAACCGCATAGCAGGCATGTCGCAAGAGGGGTAATCTTTACACATCCCATGTACTGAATAAGAAAGGGATAAAGAGTTGGCTTACGATCGCCACTTCACACAATACATAAATATAGCATTACATCATCCAGAATACAATCAAGGTCCGACTACGGAACCAAATAAAGAAAGACAACCCCTGATGCAAGATCCCCGATCGCCCCGACTGGGCTCCACTACTGATCAACTGGAAACGAAACAACACAACGAACACGATCTTCATCAAACTCCCACTTGAACTCAGCTGCATCATCTGCACTGGTATCAACGACACCAGCAACTAGTTTTGGAAGTAATCTGTGAGTCACGGGGACTCAACAATCTCACACCCTCGCGATCAAGACTATTTAAGCTTATGGGTAGGATAGGGTAATGAGGTGGAGCTGCAGAAAGCACTAAGCATATAAGGTGGCTAACTTACGCAAATGAGAGCGAGAAGAGAAGCAAAGCACGGTCGTGAATTAGAAGTGATCAAGAAGTGGACCTGAAACTACTTACGTTCAAGCATAACACAAGAACCGTGTTCACTTCCCAGACTCTGCTGGAAAGAGACCATCACGGCTACACACGCGGTTGATGCATTCTAATTAGGTTAAGTGTCAAGTTTTCTACAACCGGCTATTAACAAATTCCCATCTGCCCATAACCGTGGGCACGACATTCGAAAGTTCAAAACCCTGCAGGGGTGTCCCAACTTAGCCCATCACAAGCTCTCACGGTCAACGAAGGACATTCCTTCTCCCAGGAAGACCCGATCAGACTCGGAATCCCGGTTACAAGACATTTCGACAATGGTAAAACAAGACCAGCAAAGCCGCCCGATGTGCCAACAAATCCCGATAGGAGTCGCACGTATCTCATTCTCAGGGCACACCGGATGAGACATCCTACGAGTAAAACCAAACCTCAAGTTGCCCCGAGGTGGCCCCGCAGTCTACTCGTTTCGGACCAACACTCATAGGAGCACTGGCCCAGGGGGTTTAAAATAAAGATGACCCTTGAGTCTGCAGAACCCAAGGGAAAAAGGCTTAGGTGGCAAATGGTAAAACCAAGGTTGGGCCTTGCTGGAGGAGTTTTATTCAAAGCAAACTGTCAAGGGGTTCCCATTATAACCCAACTGCGTAAGGAACACAAAATCAAGGAACATAACACCGGTATGACGGAAACTAGGGCGGCAAGAGTGGAACAAAACACCAGGCATAAGGCCGAGCCTTCCACCCTTTACCAAGTATATAGGTGAATGAAAGTAAACAAGATATAATAATAATGATATCCCAAGAATATCCATGTTCCAACATGGAACAAACTCCATCTTCCCCTGCAACTACCAATGCTATAAGAGGGGCTGAGCAAAGCGGTAACATAGCCAAACAACGGTTTGCTAGGAAAGGTGGGTTAGAGGCTTGACATGGCAATATGGGAGGCATGATATAGCAAGTGGTAGGTATCGTGACACAGCAAAAGTGCGAGCAACTAGCAAGCAAAGATAGAAGTGATTTCGAGGGTATGGTCATGTTGCCTGCAAAGTTCTCCGAGTTGACGTAAGGTTGATTCTCGTAAGCGTACTCAGTGGGTTCCTCGATCATTCACTCGTCTCCCGGCTCTACCCAAGGCAAGAACACAAGCAAAAGAAACCACAATCAACCATGGTGCAATGTGCAAGCAACATGATGCAAAACATGACATGACATGAGGGATGTGATATGCAATGCATATGCGTGCTTCGGAAGGGAAAGATTGAACCAAGCCTCAAATTGGCAAACCAAGTGTGCTGCTGGAAAGATGAGTTGATTTCGGTCAAAAACGATATAAATATCACCGGAATCGGATGCACGGTTTGCAAATGGCAAGCAAAACAATAATGGCACAATTCTGCGACTAACAACACGATGCCATCTAGAATGCAACAAGAAACTAAGCTACTGCACTCCAACATAGCAACAAAGCACATGGCAGTGATCTACTCAAGATGCTTGACAAAAGATGAACACTGAGCTATGGCTAAATCACACAAGAGCAGGTTCAAACAAGCATGGCAAAAGTGCAAAAGATATCAGCTTCACATACTTAGTGAAAATAACAACATGCCAGGAATTAACATCAGGAAGCAATGTTTAGAGCAAGATAACAACATGCTACAGGAACATATCATGGCAAAACAAGGCACGACATGAATCTACTCAAAACATATAACAAATGTCCCTTACTGACCATAAGACAAAAGGGATCAGAAGATATGGTGGCACCCATGTAAACATAGCAAGTTCCGTTCACAGATTCAGACTTCGCAGAAAACTGGACATGGCAAAAACAGAGCTATGGAGGCATGTTTGCGAGCTCGATGCACTCAACACAAGGCATTGCATGACAAACTAAGCATACTACCAGGAAGAATACATGATCATAAAGCTAACCATGGCAAGAACAATCTCATAGCATGCATGGATCAACTACAACAACCTTGGCAAAATTGATTAACATGTAAACAATCTGCCAGGAACATTTTAAAGCAAAAGTAGAGCAAGATTGAGTCATGCTAGGGCACTCCATAGTTGCAAACAGGGAAATCCATGGATAGAGCACAACCATATGTCCAAATCATCCTTACTGAACATACTCAAAAGAAGCATGGATCTCTCTGTAGCAGCATGAATACATGGCATAAAAACTACAGCAGGGAAAAGACTTAGTGAAATTCTAAGTCCCTGAAATCAGCAATATCACAAGAGCTACTTTGCATGCTTGTGCTAGTCACCACATTGATCACAAAAATGCATGGCATACACCCCTGTAAAGATGGCATGGTATAGCCCAAAACACATGTAGAGCTCAAGTCCATAGGAGGCACACAATAATCATGAATGACAAATGCTCAAAAACTGATAAGAATCAGGAACTAACATTTTATAGCACTCTTTCATCAACTATTTGGGCATCAAGATGGACTCAAACAAGAAGGGTGCAATGGAACAAAATGAAGAGGACATCCTAAAGAACATTCTGATATATCATGCATGCAAAACGAAGCTATGGATGAGGAGATATGGCAAGATTAACAGGGCTATAAAATGTTGCACGGAAAAGACTTAGGCAAAAATATACCCTCTCAAAAACAGATCTAGGGTTGACTTGGCACGGATGTCGAGGCGAGGCCGGGCTCTCCGGAGAACATCGTGGTGGCCGGAGTTCGTCGGGGATGGCGGAGGTGAAGCCGGAGAGGAGGAAGGAGAGGCCGGGGAGGCCGGTTCCGGCCAGATCCGGCGCCGGCGGAGGCAAGGCGCGGCGGGGCGGCGGAAGGCGACCGACGGAGGAGCTCGGCTCTAGCAAGCTGACAAGGAGGCGCGGAGAAGGGGCCCCAGGCGGCGGTGCGCGCGCAAAGGGCGGCAACGGCGAGCAAGTGCGGCGGTGCGGGCCGGCAGTGAAGACGGCGGGCGCGGCGAAGATCGCCGGCGGAGGGCGGTGGTCGAGAGCTCCGGCGAGCAGGCGGCCAGGCGGTGGCGCGGGACTCCGGCGAAGGGCGGCGCAAAGTCCGACGAGGGCGGCGCGGGATCCTGGCGGCTCGGGCGGATCAAGCCCTCCATGGCCCGGAGCGGGCCGGAGATGGGCTCCGCGGGCCCGGCGGCGAAGTGGGGCGTGGGTGGACACGTGGCGCGGCAGGGTTTGACACGGGGCCGGTTGGAGCTGATGTGGCAGCTCACGATTGGCCGGGGTGATGTGGCTGGAAGCTGCGGACATGTCCGGCGCGGTGCGGACGCGTCCGGCGGCGCGGAGGGGGCGAGGCTAGGGTTTCATCTGCGTGAAATTTCGGGGAGGCACACATATATATAGGTACAGGGAGCTAGGAGAGTCCAAATGAGGAGTGGTTTTCGGCCACGTGATCATGATCGGACGACCGAGAGAATGGAGGGGGTTTGGATGGGTTATTGGGCCACTTTGGAGGGGTGTTGTGCTGCAACACACACGAGGCCTTTACGGTTCCCCGGTTAACCGTTGGAGTATCAAACGGACTCCAAATGGCACGAAACATGACATGCGGTCTACCGGTGTTGTAGCAAGGCCGCTTGGAAAATCTCGGTCCAATCCGAGAAAGTTTAACACCCGCACACGAAAATAGGCAAAAGGGAGTGCCGGAGGACGTAGGAGTGTCGGATTGCAAAACGGACAACGGGGAAAATGCTCGGATGCACGAGAGGAACATGTATGCAAATGAGATGACATGATATGAAATGCATGACACGCAAACAAATGACAAGGCAAACAGCGAATAACTGGAAGACACCTGGCACAACGGTCTTGGGGCGTCACAACACTCCACCACTACGAGAGGATCTCGTCCCAAAATCTAGGATGGCAGTGAAGGGAATCCGAAGAGGATGAGAGGAGCTAAAACTAAGTTGCTTCTTTGACAAACGAGTGAAACCAAGAACCTTGATAGGTTAAACCATGTTCGAGAAAAGAATAAAACGGAGATGAACAAAGTTGAAAACACTCCGTTAGAAAAGAGAAACAAGGAAGACCAAGTTCAGACAGCACTCCGATTGAGAAGAGATGCAAGACTTTATAAGGCGAAAAGAACATGAGCAAAGGGCACAACACTCAGAAAACATGATCTTGACACAACGAGGTGATGGGTGAAGAGACAAACATCACAATGCCTCCGGAAGAAATGAGAGGATGGATTGGAATGAACTGAGGAGAAAACAACATCTTCTACCTCAAAAGAGCTTGAAAAGCATCTTTAGGAGAAGGGTCGAACGGAGTTGTTGGAAAACCAACAACGAAAAGAACAAGGTTTTAGTGGGCTTATGGAGAACATCTCAAAACTATGAGGTGAAATTCCACCACTAACGGAAATAATAGATTGGATTGATATCAACAAGAAGACGAGAAACTTATTTCACTGGGAGGGTAAATGAAGAACTTAGGTCATTTATAAGCACCATAATTAGCAACAATCCTTAGAGAAAGCTTTAGGTGAAATATAACCCAATATAACTCCAATGAAGAGATTGATGGATTTAAAATACCTCATTCTTGATTACTTGTGAATCATGAAACCCAAAGGGAAATTATCAAGAATAACATAACACCACCTCAAAAGATAAGATAGAAAGAATTGCACTTCATTATGCAAGATGAAGAATACTTGAGCTCCTTTGAAAAGAATCTCGATGAATACCTCGAGAAGGAATTAAATCCTTAATGAACCATCATGTAGAGCCTCCAAGAAGAACTCCGGTAATAAAAGAATGATCAAACAAAATGAAGGATGAAAAGAATAAGGTTGAAGCCTTGCCATGATAAGATGGATCTTCATGATGATGAGATCTTGGAACTCCGGGAAAAGAAAGATAAAGCATCTTGAACCGAGAACGTGATATGATGAACCACTCCGGAAAGAAGAAATTAGATCACTTGGATGAAATAATAATAATAATTACGTTATGCGTATCCTTCACCAATTAAATTGATGGCAAGCAAACGGATTTGGCATACTACTTATTCTCGTAGAAAGGATATAGCGCAAACTTGATAAAGGTCTTCAACGAATCACCGGTCAGGTTTGAAACAACGAATGAATCAATATGATACCAAGAGAAGAGGAATCTTAAATGAACCGTCGTAAGAATTGAAAATGAACGAAGAAAAGATAAGGAAAACACCAAAAAGAATTGGAGAAGGAATGAAGATACTTGAGGGAATTTAGATACCTGAGAACGAAGATATCTCGAGCTGATTAGAGAAAACTTGAATGATGCACCCGTAAGATTTGGAGAATGATAGCTGAAAGCTGAGAATGAATAATTCTGAGATGATGGCCTTCGGAGAATCAAACTGAAAAGACTCTTGAATTGCTCCGGATGGGTGAAAAGAATTCTCACAATTGAAACAATTATGAGAGGATGGCATCAACCTTGAACCATGAATCTTTGGAAGAACGGGTAAGAATTTAAGAGGAGCCCTTCTTTTGTCTTCAAAAACCGAGAATGACGACAGGAAACACCACCATGATAATTGATGAGATACTCCGGGATGAAAATTAGAAAGGTTGAACCAACGATGACAAGAATTTGAAAGATCTTGGAGAAACCATCTGACTGATGATGAATCATTCTTACGTCAAACTTCGAAAAGAATTTGAGAATACCTTCGGAAAAAAATTAGAAGAGTCGGGTAAGATCCTAGGAAAAGACCTGTGGGTTAGGACCCACTCAAAAGAAACACCGTTTAACAATTACTTGAAAGGGAGATTGCGCCTGTTGAATTAAATGGCTTGAATGAGATAACAACCTCGAAATAGGTTGAATGGATCTTGAATGAAAAGACGAGCCTGCTGAGATATCTTCAGCACTCCCGAACAAATGAATAGCGAGAAGTGAATGATTATGAGGTGCACTGGCATGAGAAGGTATTTGAAATGAGGAAAAGGGATATGATCAACACCAAAAGCTTGATTTGAATCCACCGGAGAAGAAAAAGAATGAATAATGATGAACTTGTAGAGCATCTTCATGAGAATCGCCGGGTAAAACATTGAAAGACAAGAATGAAGAGACTTCACATCAATAAGATGGATACTTGATTAAGAAAATCGAGTCTTGGAAGAAAAAGGGTGGGAAAGCGGGAAAACAAAGGCAACTTGGGACTAATGAAATAAACACCGTTGAGAAGAACTGATAATTGGTCTTGCTGATGTTGAAATGATCGGATCCACTTGAAGAGAAGCACACCGATTGGAAAATAGAATTGAGATGACAACCTTGATGATCAAGAAGGATTAGTATTCCCAAAGGAATATGAGAACACCGCTTAGAAAGGGTATGGAATCCACATTTGACTTCGAAGCAACTCGAATACCACAACCCAAAACAAAACAAAGGATTGGCTTGCAGAATAAGCCAGAAACAAACATATGATAGACCCCATATCGTATCATGTGTCTATCGAAAAGATATCCTACGAGATACTTGAATTCCCACTTATAAACTCCCGAAACTTTACGGTTATACAATCAGGTGTTGGGGATACAGGGGAAGCATAATATCTCACCCAAAACTAGCAAATCCTACATCCAGCTGTATCCATCCTTCAGCACATAACCAAGAAACCTTCGGAAATCATTTACCTCAACCTTCGAAAAGCATCTGTTATACAAGTTATGGCAATACTCCCGAACTCCCGCCCCAGTACTGGGTGGCGTCAAGGTTATCTCACCAACAACTGCATAAAAGAGATTTTCGATGTCGCCGAACTCAGGTATTCCAGAACTACAATGATAAAATTGGGACGACAACACCTCAGAGCTCAACTCCCCGGGACACTGCCACAACCCCTAAATGTCAGGACGCACCAAGAACAATGTTCTCGTCACAAAACCATCGGACTGATTCCAAAATACCCGCGTGATCCTAAAAAAATCCTGAAATTTGAGAAGAGAAGAGTCAAAACTCTATGTCAGGAGGCCTCACCAGAGCGACGAAGGGACTGAGGAGTAAAAAGAATCCTACTCTTCGATAAATATAATCCTATAAGACTCAAAACATTTTTCTAGACCCAACAACGCCAGCGATTCAATCAAGCAGGGGGATCCTAAGTCGGGGAAGGCTCTGATACCAACTTGTAACACCCACGATGCGGCTATATCTCCCACGTGCCGGAGCACAACTTAGAGGCATAACCGCATAGTAGGCATGTCGCAAGAGGGGTAATCTTTACACATCCCATGTACTGAATAAGAAAGGGATAAAGAGTTGGCTTATGATCGCCACCTCACACAATACATAAATATAGCATTACATCATCCAGAATAGAATCAAGGTCTGACTATGGAACCAAATAAAGAATGACAACCCTTAATGCAAGATCCCCGATCGCCCCGACTGGGCTCCACAACTGGTCAACTGGAAATGAAACAACACAACGAACACGATCTTCATCAAACTCCCACTTGAACTCGGCTGCGTCATCTGCACGGGTATCAACGTCACCTGCAACTGGTTTTGGAAGTAATCTATGAGTCACGGGGACTCAGCAGTCTCACACCCTCGTGATCAAGACAATTTAAGCTTATGGGTAGGATAGGGTAATGAGATGGAGCTATAGCAAGCACTAAGCATATAAGGTGGCTAACTTACGCAAATGAGAGCGAGAAGAGAAGCAAAGCACGGTCGTGAACTAGAAGTGATCAAGAAGTGATC
This sequence comes from Triticum urartu, assembly GCF_003073215.2. Lineage (NCBI taxonomy): Eukaryota > Viridiplantae > Streptophyta > Magnoliopsida > Poales > Poaceae > Triticum > Triticum urartu. The sequence goes on from NC_053023.1 coordinate 364,146,364, forward strand.
CTGAAACCACTTACGTTCAAGCATAACACAAGAATCATGTTCACTTCCCGGACTCCACTGGAAAGAGACCATCACGGCTACACACGCGGTTGATGCATTCTAATTAGGTTAAGTGTCATGTTTTCTACAACTGGATATTAACAAATTCCCATCTGCCCATAACCGTGGGCATGACTTTCGAAAGTTCAAAACCCTGCAGGGGTGTCCCAACTTAGCCCATCACAAGCTCTCACGGTCAACGAAGGATATTCCTTCTCCCAGGAAGACCCGATCAGACTCGGAATCCCGGTTACAAGACATTTCGACAATGGTAAAACAAGACCAGCAAAGCCGCCCGATGTGCCAACAAATCCCGATAGGAGTCGCATGTATCTCATTCTCAGGGCACACTGGATGAGACATCCTACGAGTAAAACCAAACCTCAAGTTGCCCCGAGGTGGCCCTGCAGTCTACTCGTTTCAGACCAACACTCAGAGGAGCACTGGCCCGGGGGGTTTAAAATAAAGATGACCCTTGAGTCTGCAGAACCCAAGGGAAAAAGGCTTAGATGGCAAATGGTAAAACCAAGGTTGGGCCTTGCTGGAGGAGTTTTATTCAAAGCGAACTGTCAAGGGGTTCCCATTATAACCCAACCGCGTAAGGAACGCAAAATCAAGGAACATAACACCGGTATGACGGAAACTAGGGCGGCAAGAGTGGAACAAAACACCAGGCATAAGGCCGAGCCTTCCACCCTTTAACAAGTATATAGGTGAATGAAAGTAAACAAGATATAATAATAATGATATCCCAAGAATATCCATGTTCCAACATGGAACAAACTCCATCTTCCCCTGCAACTACCAATGCTATAAGAGGGGCTGAGCAAAGCGGTAACATAGCCAAACAACTGTTTGCTAGGAAAGGTGGGTTAGAGGCTTGACATGGCAATATGGGAGGCATGATATAGCAAGTGGTAGGTATCGCGGCACAGCAAAAGTGCGAGCAACTAGCAAGCAAAGATAGAAGTGATTTCGAGGGTATGGTCATGTTGCCTGCAAAGTTCTCCGAGTTGACGTAAGGTTGATTCTCATAAGCGTACTCAAAGGGTTCCTCGATCACGCACTCATCTCCCGGCTCTACCCAAGGCAACAACACAAGCAAAATAAACCACAATCGACCACGGTGCAATGTGCAAGCAACATGATGCAAAACATGACATGATATGCAGGATGTGATATGCAATGCATATGCGTGCTTCGGAAGGGAAAGATTGAACCAAGCCTCAAATTGGCAAACCAAGTGTGCTGCTGGAAAGATGAGTTGATTTCGGTCAAAAACGATATAAAGATCACCAGAATCGGATGCACGGTTTGCAAATGGCAAGCAAAACAATAATGGCACAATTCTGCGATTAACAGCACGATGCCATCTAGAATGCAACAAGAAACTAAGCTACTACACTCCAACATAGAAACAAAGCACATGGAAGTGATCTACTCAAGATGCTTGACAAAAGATGAACACTGAGCTATGGCTAAATCACAAAAGAGTAGGTCCAAACAAGCATGGCAAAAGTGCAAAAGATATCAGCTTCACAGACTTAGTGAAAATAACAACATGCCAGGAATTAACATCAGGAAGCAATGTTTAGAGCAAGATAACAACATGCTACGGGAACATATTATGGCAAAACAAGGTATGGAATGAATCTACTCAAAACATATAACAAAAGTCCCTTACTAACCATAAGCCAAAAGGGATCAGAAGATATGATGGCACCCATGTAAACATAGCATGTTTCGTTAACAGATTCACACTTCGCAGAAAACTGGACATGGCAAAAACAGAGTTATGAAGGCATGTTTGCGAGCTCGATGCACTCAACACAAGGCATTGCATGACAAACTAAGCATACTACCAAAAAGAATACATGATCATAAAGCTAACCATGGCAAGAACAATCTCATAGCATGCATGGATCAACTACAACAACCTTGGCAAAATTGATTAACATGTAAACAATCTGCCAGGAACATTTTAAAGAAAAAGTAGAGCAAGATTGAGTCATGCTAGGCCACTCCATAATTGCAAACAGGGAAATCCATGGATAGAGCACAACCATATGTCCAAATCATCCTTACTGAACATACTCAAAAGAAGCATGGATCTCTCTGTAGCAGCATGAATACATGGCATAAAAACTACAGCAGGGAAAAGACTTAGTGAAATTCTAAGTCCCTGAAATCAGCAATATCACGAGAGCTACTTTGCATGCTTTTGCTAGTCACCACATTAATCACAAAAATGCATGGCATACACCCCTGTAAAGATGGCATGGTATAGCCCAAAACACATGTAGAGCTCAAGTCCATAGGAGGCACACAATAATCATGAATGACAAATGCTCAAAAACTGATAAGAATCAGGAACTAACATTTTATAGCACTCTTGCTCAACTATTTGGGCATCAACATGGACTCAAACAAGAATGGTGCAATGGAACAAAATGAAGAGGACATCCTAACGAACATTTTGATATATCATGCATGCAAAACGGAGCTATGGATGAGGAGATATGGCAAGATTAACAGGGCTATAAAATGTTGCACGGAAAAGACTTAGGAAAAAATATACCCTCTCAAAAAACAGATCTAGGGTTGACTTGGCATGGATATCGAGGCGAGGCCGGGCTCGCCGGAGAACGTCGTGGTGGCCGGAGTTCGTCGGGGATGGCGGAGGTGAGGCCGAAGAGGAGGAAGGAGAGGCCGGTTCCGGCCGGATCCGGCGCCGGCGGAGGCAAGGCGCGGCGGCGTGGCGGAAGGCGACCGGCGGAGGAGCTCGGCTCCGGCGAGCTAACAAGGAGGCGTGGAGAAGGGGCCCCGGGCAGCGGCGCGCGCGCAAAGGGCGGCGGCGGCGAGCAAGTGTGGCGGCACGGGTCGGCAGTGAAGACAGCGGGCGCGGCGAAGATCGTCGGCGGAGGGCGGCGGTCGGGAGCTCCGGCGAGCAGGCGGGCCGGGCGGTGGCGCGGGACTCCGGCGAAGCGTGGCGCAAAGTCCGGCGAGGGCGGTGCGGGATCCTGGCGGCTCGGGCGGATCGGGCCCGCCGCGGCCCGGAGAGGGCCGGAGATGGGCTCCGCGTTCCCGGCGGCGAAGTGGGGCGCGGGTGGACACGTGGCGCGGCGGGGTTGGACGCGGGGCTAGTTGGAGCTGACGTGGCAGCTCACGATTGCCCAGGGTGATGTGGCCGGACGTGGCGGACATGTCCGGCGCGGTGCAGACGCGTCCGGCGGCGCGGATGGAGCGAGGCTAGGGTTTCATCTGCGTGAAATTTCAGGGAGGCACACATATATATAGGTAGATGGAGCTAGGAGAGTCCAAATGAGGAGCGGTTTTCGGCCACGCGATCGTGATCGGACGACCGAGAGGATGGAGGGGTTTTGGATGGGTTATTGGTCCACTTTGGAGGGGTGTTGAGCTACAACACACGCGAGGCCTTTACGGCTCCCTGGTTAACCGTTGGAGTATCAAACGGACTCCAAATGGCATGAAACTTGACAGGCGGTCTACCACTGGTGTTCCAAGGATGCTTGGAAAATCTCTGTCCAATCCGAGAAAGTTTAACACCCACACATGAAAAGAGGCAAAAGGGAGTGCTGGAGGACGTAGGAGTGTCGGATTGCAAAATGGACAACGGGGAAAATGCTCGGATGCATGAGACGAACATGTATGCAAATGAGATGCGCATGATGACATGATATGAAATGCATGACACACAAACAAATGACATGGAAAACAGCGAATAACTGGAAGACACCTGGCACAACGGTCTCGGGCGTCACAGTGGAGCAGAAGTTCTATGACCTAGATGTGAAGGTCACTGAGATCCAGTCAGTCGTTGAGAAACTTCAGGATGAAGTGCAGGAGAAGAAGGGAAAGAAAACCACTGATGCTTTTGCTAGAGTGCCCAGAGGTCAAAGGTCTGCTGCAGTGCCTATTCCAGACACTACAGCAACTTCATCTACACCAGCTACAGCTTCAGTGCCACCGGCTCCAGGACCTACTCCACCAGCTCCATCTACATCAACTGATGCCTTTGTTCTTGGAGTATCTGCATATGCTAGCCTCGTCAAGTTTAACCTGAGTATTCTGCGTGTGCAAAAACTGGCTTGCACCCGTTGTAGATGGATGTAGAGCTTATCACACCCGATCATCACGTGGTGTCTGGGCACGACGAACTTTGGCAACAGTGCATACTCAGGGAGAACACTTTTATCTTGAAATTTAGTGAGAGATCATCTTATAATGCTACCGTCAATCAAAGCAAGATAAGATGCATAAAAGATAAACATCACATGCAATCAATATAAGTGATATGATATGGCCATCATCATCTTGTACTTGTGATCTCCATCTCCGAAGTACCGTCATGATCACCATCGTCACCGGCGCGACACCTTGATCTCCATCGTAGCATCGTTGTAGTCTCGCCAATCTTATGCTTCCACGACTATCGCTACCGCTTAGTGATAAAGTAAAGCATTACGGCGTGATTGCATTGCATACAATAAAGCAACAACCATATGGCTCCTGCCAGTTGCCGATAACTCGGTTACAAAACATGATCATCTCATACAATAAAAATTAGCATCATCTCTTGACCATATCACGTCACAACATGCCCTGCAAAAACAAGTTAGACGTCCTCTACTTTGTTGTTGCAAGTTTTACGTGGCTGCTACGGGCTTAGCAAGAATTGTTCTTACCTACGCATCAAAACCACAACGATAGTTTGTCAAGTTGGTGCTGTTTTATCCTTCGCAAGGACCGGGCGTAGCCACACTCGATTCAACTAAAGTTGGAGAAACTGACACCCGCTAGCCACCTGTGTGCAAAGCACGTCGATAGAACCAGTCTCGCGTAAGCGTACGCGTAATGGCGGTCCTGGCCGCTTCATCCAACAATACCGCCGAACCAAAGTATGACATGTTGGTAAGCAGTATGACTTATATCGCCCACAACTCACTTGTGTTCTACTCGTGCATATGACATCAACGCATAAAACCTGGCTCGGATGCCACTGTTGGGGAATGTAGTGATTTCAAAAAAATTCCTACGCACATGCAAGATCATGGTGATGCATAGCAACGAGAGGGGAGAGTGTTGTCTACGTACCCTCGTAGACCGTTCACGGAAGCTTTATATCAACGCGGTTGAAGTAGTCGTACGTCTTCACGTCTGACCGATCCAAGTACCGAAAGCACGGCACCTCCGAGTTCTGCACATGTTCGGCTCGGTGACGTCCTCGCCTTCTCGATCCAGCAAGAGGGGTGAAGTAGTAGATGAGTTCCGGTAGCACGACGGCGTGGTGACAGTGTTGGTGAAGAACAATCTCCGCAGGGCTTCGCCTAAGCACTACGAAAACTATGACGGAGGCTAAACTAGAGGGGACGGGGTTGCCGGCACGGCTTGGTGTTTCTTGATGTCTTTTGGTGCTAGCCCTGCCCCTCTATTTATATGTTGAGCCTTGGGGTCGAAACTTGGAGCAAAAGCCTCCTCAAAGTTGGTTTTGCCCGAAAGGCAAGAGTCCTTTTTGGACTCCAGCGCCAGACGCCAGGGTTCCCGGCGTCTGGACCCAGACGCCAGGGACCCTGGCGTCTGGCCCCTGGACTCCGCAAAACTTCCTTTTGCGCTTTCCAAAAACCTTGTGGGCTTTCCCCTTTGGCCCAAATAAAGTGTTCTCGTACCCAAACATTTCGGGAAACATCCGGAACCCCTTATGGTGATTTCCGGAACCCTTCCGGTAACCAAACACTATTATCCAATATATCAAACTTTATCTCCGGACCATTCCGGAGTTCCTCGTCATGTCCGTGATCTCATCCTGGACTCCGAACAACATTCGGTCATCAACATACATAACTCATATAGTACTATATCGTCAATGAACGTTGAGCGTGCGGACCCTACGGGTTCGAGAACTATGTAGACATGACCGAGACACCTCTCTGGTCAATAACCAATAGCGGGACCTGGATGCCCATATTGTCTCCTACATATTCTACGAAGATCTTTATCGGTCAGACCGCATAACAACATACGTTGTTCCCTTTGTCATCGGTATGTTACTTGCCCGAGATTCGATCGTCGGTATCTCAATACCTAGTTCAATCTCGTTACCGGCAAGTCTCTTTACTCGTTCCGTAATACATCATCCTGCAACTAACTCATTGGTTGCAATGCTTGCAAGGCTTATAGTGATGTGCATTACCGAGTGGGCCTAGAGATACCTCTCCGACAATCGTTGTGACAAATCCTAATCTCGACATACGCCAATCCAACAAGTACCTTTGGAGACACCTGTAGAGCACCTTTATAATCACCCAGTTACGTTGTGACGTTTGGTGGCACACAAAGTGTTCCTCCGGTAAACGAGAGTTGCATAATCTTATAGTCATAGGAACATGTATAAGTCATGAAGAAAGCAATAGCAACAAACTAAACGATCAAGTGCTAAGCTAACGGAATGGGTCGAGTCAATCACATCATTCTCCTAATGATGTGATCCCATTAATCAAATGACAACTCATGTCTATGGTTAGGAAACTTAACCATCTTTGATCAATGAGCTAGTCAAGTAGAGGCATACTAGTGACACTCTGTTTGTCTATGTATTCACACATGTATTATGTTTTCAGTTAATACAATTCTAGCATGAATAATAAACATTTATCATGAAATAAGGAAATAAATAATAACTTTATTATTGCCTCTAGGGCATATTTCCTTTAGTCTCCCACTTGCACTAGAGTCAATAATCTAGATTACACAGTAATGATTCTAACACCCATGGAGCCTTGGTGCTGATCATGTTTTGCTCCTTCATCCAGACTCCTTCATTTGTTGCTTCCGAAGCAGCTATGTACTCCGCTTCACATGTAGATCCCGCCACGACGCTTTGTTTAGAACTACACCAACTGACAGCTCCACCGTTTAATATAAACACGTATCCGGTTTGCAATTTAGAATCGTCCGGATCAGTGTCAAAGCTTGCTTCGATGTAACCATTTACAATGAGCTCTTTGTCACCTCCACAAACGAGAAACATATCCTTAGTCCTTTTCATGTATTTCAGGATGTTCTTGACCGCTGTCCAGTGATCCACTCCTGGATTACTTTGGTACCTCCCTGCTAGACTTATAGCAAGGCACATATCAGGTCTGGTACACAGCATTGCATACATGATAGAGCCTATGGCTGAAGCATAGGGAACATCTTTCATCTTCTCTCTATCTTCTGCAGTGGTCGGGCATTGAGTCTTACTCAACTTCACACCTTGTAACACAGGCAAGAACCCTTTCTTTGCTTGATCCATTTTGAACTTTTTCAAAACTTTGTCAAGGTATGTGCTTTGTGAAAGTCCAATTAAGCGCCTTGATCTATCTCTATAGATCTTGATTCCCAATATGTAAGCAGCTTCACCGAGGTCTTTCATAGAAAAACTTTTATTCAAGTATCCCTTTATGCTATCCAGAAATTCTATATCATTTCCAATTAGTAATATGTCATCCACATATAATATCAGAAATGCTACAGAGCTCCCACTCACTTTCTTGTAAATACAGGCTTCTCCAAAAGTCTGTACAAAACCAAATGCTTTGATCACACTATCAAAGCGTTTATTCCAACTCCGAGAGGCTTGCACCAGTCCATAAATGGATCACTAGAGCTTGCACACTTTGTTAGCTCCCTTTGGATCGACAAAACCTTCCGGTTGCATCATATACAACTCTTCTTCCAGAAATCCATTCAAGAATGCAGTTTTGACATCCATCTGCCAAATTTCATAATCATAAAATGCGGCAATCGCTAACATCATTCGGACAGACTTAAGTATCGCTACGGGTGAGAAGGTCTCATCGTAGTCAATCCCTTGAACTTGTCGAAAACCTTTCGCAACAAGTCGAGCTTTGTAGACACTAATATTACTGTCAGCGTCAGTCTTCTTCTTGAAGATCCATTTATTCTCAATTGCTTGCCGATCAATGGGCATGTCAACCAAAGTCCACACTTTGTTCTCATACATGGATCCCATCTTAGATTTCATGGCTTCAAGCCATTTTGCGGAATATGGGCTCACCATCGCTTCTTCATAGTTCGTAGGTTCATCATGATCTAGTAGCATGACTTCCAGAATAGGATTACCGTACCACTCTGGTGCGGATCTTACTCTAGTTGATCTACGAGGTTCAGTAATAACTTGATCTAAAGTTCCATGATCATCATCATTAACTTCCTCACTAATTGGTGTAGGTGTCATAGAAATCGGTTTCTGTGATGAACTACTTTCCAATAAGGGAGCAGGTACAGTTACCTCATCAAGTTCTACTTTCCTCCCACTCACTTCTTTCGAGAGAAACTCCTTCTCTAGAAAGGATCCATTCTTAGCAACGAATGTCTTGCCTTCGGATCTGTGATAGAAGGTGTACCCAACAGTCTCCTCTGGGTATCCTATGAAGACACATTTCTCTGATTTGGGTTCGAGCTTATCAGGTTGAAGCTTTTTCACATAAGCATCACAGCCCAAACTTTAAGAAACGACAACTTTGGTTTGTTGCCAAACCACAGTTCATAAGGCGTCGTCTCAATGGATTTTGATGGTGCCCTATTTAATGTGAATACGGCCGTCTCTAAAGCATAACCCCAAAACGATAGCGGTAAATCAGTAAGAGACATCATAGATCGCACCATATCTAGTAAGGTACGATTATGACGTTCGGACACACCGTTACGCTATGGTGTTCCGGGTGGCGTTAGTTGCGAAACTATTCCGCTTTGTTTCAAATGTAGAACAAACTCGTAACTCAAATATTCTCCTCCACGATCAGATCGTAGAAATTTTATTTTCTTGTTACGATGATTTTCAACTTCACTCTGAAATTCTTTGAACTTTTCAAATGTTTCAGATTTATGTTTCATTAAGTAGATATACACATATCTGCTTAAATCATCTGTGAAGGTGAGAAAATAACGATATCCGCCACGAGCCTCAACATTCATCGGACCACATACATCTGTATGTATGATTTCCAACAAATCTGTTGCTCTCTCCATAGTACTGGAGAATGGCGTTTTAGTCATCTTGCCCATGAGGCACGGTTCGCAAGTACCAAGTGATTCCAAAAGCCCAACAGCATGGATTTCCTTCATGCGCTTTACACCAACATGACCTAAACAGCAGTGCCACAAATAAGTTGCACTATCATTATTAACTTTGCATCTTTTGGCTTCAATATTATGAAAATGTGTATCACCACGATCGAGATCCAACAAACCATTTTCATTGGGTGTATGACCATAGAAGGTGTTATTCATGTAAACAGAACAACGATTATTCTCTAACTTATATGAATAACTGTATTGCAATAAACATGATCCAATCATATTTATGCTCAACGCAAACACCAAATAACATTTATTTAGGTTCAACACTAATCCCGAAAGTATAGGGAGTGTGCGATGATGATCATATCAATCTTGGAACCACTTCCAACACACATCGTCACTTCACCCTTACTAGTCTCTGTTTATTTTGGAACTCCCATTTCGAGTTACTACTCTTAGCAACTAAAACAGTATCAAATACCGAGGGGTTGCTATAAACACTAGTAAAGTACACATCAATAACATGTATATCAAATATAGATTTGTTCACTTTTCCATCCTTCTTATCCACCAAATACTTGGGGTAGTTCCGCTTCTAGTGACCAGTCCCTTTGCAGTAGAAGCACTTAGTCTCAGGCTTAGGTCCAGACTTGGGTTTCTTCACTTGAGCAGTAACTTGTTTGCCGTTCTTCTTGAAGTTCCCCTTCTTCCACTTGCCCTTTATCTTGAAACTAGTGGTCTTGTCAACCATCAACACTTGATGTTTTTCTTGATTTCTACCTTCGCCGATTTTTGCATCACGAAGAGCTTGGGAATTGTTTTCGTCATCCCTTGCATATTATATTTCATCACTAAGTTCTACTAACTTGGTGATGGTGACTAGAGAATTTTGTCAATCACTATTTTATCTGGAAGATTAACCCCCACTTGATTCAAGTGATTGTAGTACCCAGACAATCTGAGTACATGCTCACTGCTTGAGCTATTCTCCTCCATCTTTTAGCTATAGAACTTGTTGGAGACTTCATATCTCTCAACTAGGGTATTTGCTTGAAATATTAATTTCAACTCTTGGAACATCTCATATGGTCCATGACATTCAAAACGTCTTTGAAATCCTGATTCTAAGCTGTTAAGCATGGTGCACTAAACTATCAAGTAGTCATCATATTGAGCTAGCCAAACGTTCATAACGTCTACATCTGTTCCTGCAATAGGTCAGTGACCTAGCGGTGCATCAAGGACATAATTCTTCTGTGCAGCAATGAGGATAAACCTCAGATCACGGACCCAGTCTGCATCATTGGTGCTATCATCTTTCAACTTAGTTTTCTCCAGGAACACATATAAAACATAGGGAAGCAATAACGCGAGCTATTGATCTACAACATAGATATGCAAATACTATCAGGACTAAGTTCATGATAAATTAAAGTTCAATTAATCATATTACTTAAGAACTCCCACTTAGAAAGAAATCCCTCTAATCTTCTAAGTGATCACGTGATCCAAATCAACTAAACCATAACCGATCATCACGTGAAATGCAGTAGTTTTCAATGGTGAACATCACTATGTTGATCATATCTACTATATGATTCACGCTCGACCTTTCGGTCTCAATGTTTCGAGGCCATATCGGCATATGCTAGGCTCGTCAAGTTTAACCTGAGTATTCTGCGTGTGCAAAAACTGGGTTGCACCCGTTGTAGATGGATGTAGAGCTTATCACACCCGATCATCATGTGGTGTCTGGGCACGATGAACTTTGGCAACGGTGCACACTCAGGGAGAACACTTTTATCTTAAAATTTAGTGAGAGATCATCTTATAATGCTACCGTCAATCAAAGCAAGATAAGATGCATAAAAGATAAACATCACATGCAATCAATATAAGTGATATGATATGGCCATCATCATCTTGTACTTGTGATCTCCATCTCCGAAGTACCGTCATGATCACCATCGTCACCGGCGCGACACCTTGATCTCCATCGTAGCATCGTTGTCATCTCGCCAATCTTATGCTTCCATGACTATCACTACCACTTAGTGATAAAGTAAAGCATTACAGCGTGATTGCATTGCATACAATAAAGTGACAACCATATGGCTCCTGCCAGTTGCCGATAACTCGGTTACAAAACATGATCATCTCATACAATAAAATTTAGCATCATGTCTTGACCACATCACTTCACAACATGCCCTGCAAAAACAAGTTAGACGTCCTCTACTTTGTTGTTGCAAGTTTTACGTGGCTGCTACGGGCTTAGCAAGAATCGTTCTTACCTACGCATCAAAACCACAACGATAGTTTGTCAAGTTGGTGTTGTTTTAACCTTCGCAAGGACCGGGCGTAGCCACACTCGATTCAACTAAAGTTGGAGAAACTGACACCCGCCAGCCACCTGTGTGCAAAGCACATCGATAGAACCAGTCTCGTGTAAGCGTACACGTAATGTCGGTCTGGGCCGCTTCATCCAACAATACCGCCGAACCAAAGTATGACATGCTGGTAAGCAGTATGACTTATATCGCCCACAACTCACTTTGACGGAGGATAAACTAGAGGGGACGGGGTTGCCGGCACATGGCTTGGTGTTTCTTGATGTCTCTTTGGTGCTAGCCCTGCCACTCTATTTATATGTTGAGCCCTGGGGTCGAAACTTGGAGCAAAAGCCTCCTCAAAGTCGGTTTTGCCCGAAAGGCAAGAGTCCTTCTCAGACTCTAGGGCCAGACGCCAGGGACCCTAGCATCTGGCCCCTGGACTCCGCAAAACTTCCTTTTGTGCTTTCCAAAAACCTTGTGGGCTTTCCCCTTTGGCCCAAATAAAGTGTTCTCGTACCCAAACATTTCGGGAAACATCCGGAACCCCTTCCGGTGATTTCCGGAACCCTTCCGGTGACCAAACACTATTATCCCATATATCAAACTTTATCTCTGGACCATTCCGGAGTTCCTCGTCATGTCCGTGATCTCATCCCGGACTCCGAACAACATTTGGTCATGGACATACATAACTCATATAGTACTATATCGTCAACGAAAGTTAAGCGTGCAGACCCTACGGGTTCAAGAACTATGTAGACATGGCCGAGACACCTCTCTGGCCAATAACCAATAGCGGGACCTGGATGCCCATATTGGCTCCTACATATTCTACGAAGATCTTTATCGGTCAAACTGCATAAAAACATATGTTGTTCCCTTTGTCATCGGTATGTTACTTGCCCAAGATTCGATCGTCGGTATCTCAATACCTAGTTCAATCTCGTTACCAGAAAGTCTCTTTACTCGTTCTATAATACATCATCCTGCAACTAACTCATTAGTTGCAATGCTTGCAAGGCTTATAGTGATGTGCATTACCGAGTGGGCCTAGAGATACCTCTCCGACAATCGGAGTGACAAATCCTAATCTCGAAATACGCCAACCCAACAATACCTTTGGAGACACCTGTAGAGCACCTTTATAATCACACAGTTACGTTGTGACGTTTGGTGGCACACAAAGTGTTCCTCTGGTAAACGGGAGTTGCATAATCTCATAGTCATAGGAACATGTATAAGTCATGAAGAAAGCAATAGCAACAAACTAAACGATCAAGTGCTAAGCTAACGGAATGGGTCAAGTCAATCACATCATTATCCTAATGATATGATCCCGTTAATCAAGTGACAACTCATGTCTATGGTTAGGAAATTAACCATCTTTAATCAACGAGCTAGTCAAGTAGAGGCATACTAGTGACACTCTGTTTGTCTATGTATTCACACATGTATTATGTTTCCGGTTAATACAATTCTAGCATGAATAATAAACATTTATCATGAAATAAGGAAATAAATAATAACTTTATTATTGCCTCTAGGGCATATTTCCTTCAATGGTATCTTGCATTGGCATGTCATTTGCTTAGTTTGGACATGCTTTGTGTGAATGCCACCTGTTTAGTGCCTAATTACCATGTATGTGAATTTTGCAATGCCATCCTGTGGCAAGACATTATATATGTGAATTATGCAATGCTATCTTGTTGCAAGGCATTATGTATGTGAATTATGCAATGCCATGTTGTTTAGCCAAGCGTCATATATGTGAATTACATCATGCCATCATTTTTTTGTATTACTCATTGCATTTTTTGACAATGTTTGTATATTCAACTGCTCTTCCTGTGCATCAGCCATTTGAATTGGTGATGGAGAAATCTGGAGTGAAAACAAGGTCTTCAGAGCAGACAATGCTACCTGCTGAAGCAGATATCTTGCTGGTTACAGATATCTCCTTAGAGGAGGATTCAGAGGCAGATGACTAGCCCTATTATCCCCCTGAGGTGTATGCTCAAACTTGGCAGGATTATATTACTCATATCATGCATATGTTGTCTTGTAATGCTTAGTTTTTACATCATATACACAATATTGAATGCCATCTCCTTAGTTGACACATCATATATGCGATTGCCCTCTGCTCACTTGCTTAGTATATAAATCATATATTTGAAATATATCATGCCATGATGTTTACATAGACAGCATGTATCTGAATTATGGCATGCCAACCCATTTTCTAAAGACATAATATAGTTATATCATCTCATCCTGTTTACATAGTCATCATATTTTGAATTATGTCATTCTATCCGTGAATTATATCATGCCATCATGTTTCCATCGACGGCATGTTTATGAATTATGGCATGCCAACCACTTTAATAGACACATCGTATAGTTATATCATGTCATCCTGTTTACATAGTCATCATATTTTGAAGTATGTCATTATATCCTGTTTTGTTGGCCATCATACTTGTGAAATTGTGTCATACTATCCTGTTTAATTAGCCATCATATAGGTGAAATTATGTCATGTTATTCTGTTTCGTTAGACAACATAAATTTGAATTATTTCATGCCATGTTTTCTCCCCTACTATCCATTACACGTGTCTATCTTACAATGTCTGTACATTCAATTACTTTTCTTGTTTATCAGCCATTTGAATTGGAGGGGTGATGGCAGTATCTGTGGGAGTAAAAACATGGTATTCAGAAAAGATCGTGCTACCTGTCGATGTAGATAGAACCACGGTTGTACTTGCCCAAGAACCAGCCCCACCACACATAACCCAGACTCACGCAGATTATACCCCTACCCAGTTGGACAGAGAACCAGCTACACCCCTTCTAACCCCAATCCCAGTAGATAGTAACCCAGTTCCAGTTGACACAGCACCGTCTCCACCACAAAGCACCCAAACACGAGCAGTTAGTAAGGCAACTGCAGTGCCCAAAGCACGAGGACCACCACTACGAACCCCAAGTCAACGCTTAAAGAAGAAGAAGAATTGTTCTCGGGTTAGGTTCCATAGCTATGATTCATACTCCTTTACTCTTGCATCACTGTATTTACTCATACCAACTAATTTCAAATTTGAAGGATGCAATTGAAACTCCAATGGCGCAACAGGTATGTTTTAAACATGTTTCTTTAACGTGTTTGCTGTTGTAACTTGCTCTATGTTGATTTTAGTTTCAATAGAATAAACAGTTATGTTCTCATGCCACGCACATTACAAGTGTTGTTATTGCTGTGTAGTTTCCCACACTTATATTCTATCTATGCTGCTTTGTCTTAAATAGATATGATTTGAACTGTCTCTATCTTGATTTGGCAACATAAACTAGAATGATATAGACCATACAGTGAACATACTACATAGATATATGTTTGTTTCATGTTGTTATCATGTCCACCATACTACTGAACTTCTTTACCAAAATGAGTCTCATATACAACATGGTAAACCTGTGATGTGTCTGTTTGTTTCTCTTTTAGAATGCGGATAAAATATAGGAGAAGGGTGCCCCGTTATGCAATGGTAAAGGTAGTAATGCAGATAAGGTTCAAGATAGTGAGACATCCATGTTGGTCTCCAAGAAAGCTGATAAAAACTATATCGAGGACACTGAGACAACCCCAAAGTCCTGTCTTGATGTAGTGTTCGAGTTGCTGGCCACTACTGCTGGCACTAGCTCTTTGAACTCGCTGCCTGAATTAGTTTGGCTTCTTGAGTCTCAACTTCAAGTTGAAAGACATCGATCAAATGTTCTGCGATAGGAGGCCGAAGGACTGAGAAAGTTCCTGCAGAATTCAGATGCATATACTTTCTAATGCAATAGCAAGCGTTGGAGCATTTAAGCGCCAAACAAGAGAAAGTTAATAAGCTTGCTAAGCATCTTGCTAGCATTATGGGTACCCAGGATATTATTTCTTGAGCTCTTCTGTAGTGGTTTAAGTTCTGGACTTGTTTTGCTGCGGCGTTTATTTGCACTGGTCGCCAACTTTGACAACCAGTTGATAGGTCTCTGTCGTATCTACTTTTCCAAACACTTTTGCCCTTGTTTTGGACTCTAACTTGCATGATTTGAATGGAACTAACCTGGACTGACGCTGTTTCAGCAGAATGGCCATGCTGTTAATTTTGTGCAGAAATAAAAGTTCTCGGAATGACCTGAAAAACAACAGAGAATTATTTTGGAATATATAAAAAATACTGGAAGAAAGATCCACATTAGGGGGCCCACCACCTGTCCACGAGGGTGGGGGCGCGCCCTACCCCCCCTAGGCGCGCCCCTGCCTCGAGGGCCCCCTGACGCTCCATCGACCTCAACCTTGACTCCATATATTCACTTTCAGGGAGAGAAAAATCAGAGAGAAGGATTCATCGCGTTTTACGATACAGAGTCACCGCCAAGCCCTAAACTCTCTCGGGAGGGCTGATCTCGAGTCCGTTTGGGGCTCCGGAGAGGGGAATCCGTCGCCATCGTCATCATCAACCTTCCTCCATCACCAATTTCATGATGCTCACCGCCCTGCATGAGTAATTCCATCGTAGGCTTGCTAGACAGTGATGGGTTGGATGAGATTTATCATGTAATTGAGTTAGTTTTGTTAGGGTTTGATCCCTAGTATCCACTATGTTCTGAGTTTGATGTTCCTATGACTTTGCTATGCTTAATGCTTCTGACTAGGGCCCGAGTGCCATGATTTCAGATCTGAACCTATTATGTTTTCATCAATATAAGAGAGTTCTTGATCCTATCTTGCAAGTCTATAGTCACCTATTATATGTTATGATCCGTTAACCCCGAAGTGACAATAATCGGGATACTTACCGGTGATGACTGTAGTTTGAGGAGTTCATGTATTCACTATGTGTTAATGCTTTGGTCTGGTACTCTATTAAAAGGAGGCCTTAATATCCCTTAGTTTCCAATAGGACCCCGCTGCCATGGGAGGGTAGGACAAAAGATGTCATGCAAGTTCTTTTCCATAAGCACGTATGACTATATTCGGAATACATGCCTACATTAAATTGATGAACTGGAGCTAGTTCTGTGACACCCTAGGTTATGACTGTTACATGATCGATCGCATCCGGCATAATTCTCCATCATCGATCCAATGCCTACGAGCTTTTCCTATATTGTTCTTCGCTTATTTACTTTTCCGTTGTTACTGTTATAATCACTACAAAACCCAAAAATATTACTTTTGCTACCGTTACCTTTTGCCACAGTTACCACTATTATCATATTACTTTGCTACTGAACACTTTGCTGCAGATATTAAGTTTCCAGGTGTGGTTGAATTGATAACTTAGCTGCTAATACTAGAATATTCTTTGGCTCCCCTTGTGTTGAATCAATAAATTTGGGTTGAATACTCTACCCTTGAAAACTGTTGTGATCCCCTATACTTGTGGGTTAATAAGAACATTTTCTGGCGCCGTTGCTGGGGAGCATAGCTCTATTCTTTGAGTCACTTGGGATTTATATCTGCTTATCATTATGAAGAACTTGAAAGATCAAAGAACCAAGATTTTTCCCTCAACTACGTGGGGAGGTAAGGAACTGCCATCTAGCTATGCACTTGATTCACCTTCTGTTTTGAGTAAACTTGTGACACCTACACATGCTATTGATTCCGATAGGTTGCATGTTATTGATGATGCCACTTCTGCTATGCATGATACTTATGATGAAACTACTTCTATGCTTGATACTACTATGCCACTTGGTGAATTTCTTGATGAACAACTTGCTAGGGCTAGAGAGAATGAAATTATTGAAACTGATAATATTGATGAAAGTGATGATGAAGATTCTCCCCCTATATATGAATTGCCTGTTGCTCCTGAGGGTTATGTTATGGATGAAGAAATTGCTAGAGACTTCCTTGCCTGCAATGATAAAAGTGATCTTATGAAGCTATTAGCTAAGCTTAAAGAAAAAACTCTGAATGCTAGAATGAAATATGATCCTGCTTATGCTACTTCACCTATCTTTATTACGGATAAGGATTATGATTTCTCTGTTGATCCTGATATAATTACTTTGGGTGAATCTGATCCTTTCTATGGCTATGAATCTAAAACTGTTGTGGCACATCTTACTAAATTAAATGATATAGCTACCCTATTCACTAATGATGAGAAAACTCGCTACTATTATATCCTTAAATTATTTCCGTTCTCATTAAAGGGTCATGCTAAGATATGGTTTAATTCTCTTGATCCTGCTTGTGTGCGTAGTCCCCAGGATATGATTTACTACTTCTCTGCTAAATATTTCCCCGCTCATAAGAAACAAGATGCTTTAAGGGAGATGTATAATTTTGTGCAAATTGAAGAAGAGAGTCTCCCACAAGCTTGGGGGAGGCTTCTCCAATTACTTAATGCTTTGCCTGATCATCCTCTCAAGAAAAATGAAATACCTGATGTCTTTTATAGTTGACTAACCGATGCTTCCAGAGATTACCTGGATAGTTGTGCTGGTTGTGTTTTCAGGGAAAGAACAGTTGATCAAGCTGAATTTGTAACACCCCAGTGTCATGCTACAGTAATCCCCTGTTGATGGTGCCATGTCATCACACTACTGTTGCTAATCTTCAATTGATCCAAATCACAATTCAAATTCAAATCCAATCTGAAGTCAAAAATCCATATTTGTCTGACATGAAAACTAAAATGTTCATCATGTGGCAAATAATCATTTGTTAATATTGGTGGTGAACCAACTTTTTGCAAGGTGTTTAAATGGCCTAAACCAATTAAAGCAGTGGCTAAAACAATAGATTAAATGGATTTTCTAATTTATAAAAATTTCAAACTATTTCAAAAGCCTCACAACCTTGTTATGGCAGTGCTAACTATTGCAATGTAATTATGTGGCCAAGTCCCACATTTTACAAAATCCTTTTGACACCCCAAATATTACCATGCTTTTTCTGTAAAAAGAAAAGAGCAAAAGTAAAAAAAGAAAAACACCCCCCTGACCCCCCTGGGCCTTAGTAATCTAGGCGGCCCAACCCAGCGGCCCACCTCCCCCGGTAGCCTCCCTCCTCTCTGTTCACCCGACCCAGCGACCGCGCTCGCCGGTCGCCACCGAACCCTCTCGTCGTCCCCGCCGGGGAAGGGATAAGGGCGACGTCCCCTCAACCCCGCGGGCTCCCCGCATGCACTCACTCTCCCTCGACGACCCCTCTCCCCTCTCTCCCTCTGGCCTCGCCCCCTTCTCCAGATTCGCCTCGCCCCGACGCACTGTCACCGCCACGTTGCTGCGCCACCGCGGTCACCATGCCCTCCTCGCCGCCCCGATGTGCCCGCGAGTGCCATGACCGTCTTTTGCTTCGTCTGCACCGATGACCTCAAGGCGGGAGCCACCCCAGCGCCTGACCCCCTTCGTCTTCCTCCTCGACGGCCACCGCGCGACCTCGCCGTCGATTTCGGATGCTCCGCGCCTCCCCGGGCACACTGCCACTTTCCTACGGCTCTCGGTGAGCCACCACGTCTCTTCCCTCGCTCCCCCGCACGGATCCATCACCGTAGCCGCCGTTGCCATCGCCGCCCGAAACCCACTCCGCAATGGAGCTCGTCACTGTCGTCCTCGTCGACGTCGTGCTCACCTGACCTCGCCTTCGTGCTCTGGACTCGCCAGGACCCCGTAGAGCCTCCCTAGTAGTCTTGTCGTGCCCTCTAGCCGCAGTTCGCGTGAGGGTCGAACTCTGGCATCCGCTCCGCCGCTCGCCGTCGTAGCTTCCCGCCGTTTAAGGCCGCACTGCTCCCGTAGATGGTTGCGGCGTTGAACGCTCGTTCGAATGAGCCTAAGCACGCCCCGAACGGAGCGCCGTAACGTTTTTCCAGCCAAGTCCGGCGAGCTTCGCCGCGTTTTTGGTCGCCGGAGTTGTCTCCGGCGACGCGTCCGACGTGGCGCCAGCGTGGTTGTGGGCCCCACGCACGGGGCCGCTGACCGCTGGGGCCCGCGGGCCAAGTTGACCAAGTCAACTGCCCACGTGGCAGCTCTGGCTCGCTGACATGTGGGTCCCACGAGTAAAACATTTTCTTAAAATAAATAAAACAATTAATTAAAACGTTAGTTAAATTAGTTAGTTAATTAGTACTAACTAGTCACTGACTACTGGGGCCCATGCCCCCTAACTAACCTTGTTAGTTTAGTTAAGCCTCTGTTAGACAGAGAGGCTGACAGGTGGGTCCCACCTGTCAGTTTAACTGGTCAGCAGAGCTGACGCAGTGCTGACGTCACCGCTGGTGCAATAAACATTTTCTGCTTTTAAAATAATTCAGAAATTGGTTTAAACTTCGAAAATCCGTAACTTTTAAACCGTAGCTCGGATGAAAATGTTTTCTATATGAAAGTTGCTCAGAAAAATCCAACGAATCCGAATACGCTGCCCGTTCATCTGTCACATGCCCCTAGAATGCTGAACTTGGAACTTTCCCTGTCTTTTCCTTTATCCGGAATCCGCCTAACGCCGGGAATCCATCCTCGGATGTTTATCCCCTCCGTCTGCAACGTGTAGTACTACGTTAGGGCAACCCTAGCTCTGCCTGTCGTCATGTTATACCTTGTGATGCATTGATTGCTCTATATTTACTGTTTTCCCCCCTCTTCTCTCAGGTAGACCCCGAGACTGATGATGCCGCTGTGATCGACTACATCACCGACGACCCCTCCTTGTCTGAGCAACCAGGCAAGCAAACCCCCCTTGAGCATTCCGAAATCGCCCATTTCTTTCCTCTCATGCTTGCATTAGAACTGCTACTACTTTCTGTATGATCCTACTCTGATGCATAGCCTGTTGTTGTTACCTGCTTTCATACCTTACCTGCTTATCCTAAACTGCTTAGTATAGGTTGGTTAGTGATCCATCAGTGACCCCCACCTTGTCCTAGTTGCCTCGCTTTATGTTTGATGACTCGATCAACGTGATCGACGTCCAGGCCCCGACACCGCACATCACCCCCCCTAGCTGTACGACACTACAGAGTTACTATCGAGTGCCGAGGGTGAACCTCATACATCACTCCTGATGAGATCTCTGTAGTGTAGCTATATGGTCGAGGTCATCGAGGGTGATTTCCTCCGTAACCACTTCCGTTACCGCTCTGTCGTGCAACCCCTCAAGTGTGAACCTCGAGGGTGGATCCTCTTACGTTCACCTTGATGATAACATCGAGTGGGATTCACCGGGGGTGATTCCTCGGGTTTTCCCCTTGGTGTTAGACACAAAGTTACTATGGTTACTATGAATTTACACTGAGCCATGTTACTAAAGACGGGCCGACCCTGAGGGGTACCCGCGCGAGCTTAATTGCGAGTGATGTGGAGTCGAGTTGACCTGGAAGGTGCCCGCGAGATACCTACGAGGCCTGGTCGGGCATTCTTAGCCCTTGTCGCAAGTACTCGAGATGGGGCGACGGGGTCACATCGATCGTGAGTCTCTGCTCGTTACCGCGTGTTCCTAATCCACTATGATTTGGATATTTGATCCGAGGGGCCTCTGGCCTGATAGCAGTAACCATCACGTGGGCATAGTATGGGTGTTCTGCGTCGTATACATCAGCCGAAGCTTAATAGACGTCAGCGACTGAGCAGCGCGCGCCGGGTTAGACTGGAAAGCACATACCTTGTCGAAGGAGGTAGCTAGGTCTGCTCACCGGCCGCGTACGCAACGTGCAGGAGTTCCCGGGGAGATGGCCCATGACCACTGGGGGCATAGGTTTAGTCCGGCGTGTTGGCCTCTCTATTAAGCCTAGGTCGGGTTGTGGCGTATTGTTTGGCCGAGGCCGGGCATGACCCAGGAAAGTGTGTCTGGCCGGAGTTAATCGAGCATGGTGGGTAAGTTGGTGCACCCCTGTAGGGAAGAAAACATCTATCGATAGCCTGTCCTATGGTAATGGACACTTGGAGTTGAATCCCGATCGATACAACTAGAACTGGATACTTGAGATGAGACATGGAGATGAGACATGGAGATGAGACTTGGATATGTGATGATAACTGGATAGTATGGCTCTAGGATTGCTTTCTCGCACGGTGTCGAGAAAGGATCTCTGGCTGAGGTTGATAACTCTTCTACTACTTTCCTTTGCGCTACTATACTCCCTCCTGTTGTTGCAAGATGGTGGATTCCAGAAGATGCTATTCTTTGATAGGCTAGGCTTTCCCCTTCTCTTCTGGCATTCTACAGTTTAGTCGACAGATACAACCCATTCCTTTGATACAGATGCATACTTAATTTAGATCTGATGTAAGTCTTGCGAGTACTTTGGATGAGTACTCATGGTTGCTTTGCTACTTCTTCTTCCCCCATACCCGATTG
The DNA here is from genome assembly GCF_003073215.2 of Triticum urartu. NCBI lineage: Eukaryota > Viridiplantae > Streptophyta > Magnoliopsida > Poales > Poaceae > Triticum > Triticum urartu. The sequence continues at coordinate 364,168,203 of NC_053023.1, forward strand.
TTGCGACCAGATGACGGATCCCAGGAGCCAGACGACGCCACTGATGACTACTACTATCCGGAGGATGCCTACTACTACGTGAAGACCGCAGACGACTAGGAGTAGTTAGGAGGCTCCCAGGCAGGAGGCCTTGCCTTTTCGATCGATGTTGTTTTTGTGCTAGCCTTCTTAAGGCAAACTTGTCTAACTTATGTTTGTACTCAGATATTGTTGCTTCCGCTGACTCTTGTGTTTTCGAGCATATGTATTCGAGCCCTCGAGGCCCCTGGCTTGTAATATAAAGCTTGTATTATTTTAATTTGTGTCTAGAGTTGTGTTGTGATATCTTCCCGTGACTCCTTGATCTTGATCGTACACATTTGCGTGTATGATTAGTGTACGATTGAATCGAGGGCGTCACAAGTTGGTATCAGAGCCGACTGCTTGTAGGATCCCCCTTTCCAACTCCTTGGCCTAAGTTGAGTCTAGTCACTGAAAAAAACTTTTACTAACATTGGTTGTGTGTCTTACGGGCCCACGTTGCCATATGGGTGGTATTAGGATCTTTTACTCCTCGTCTATACTCTAGGACCCAAATCTCTCTTCTATTCGGGTTAAATGGTTTTACTAACTCGAACATTAGGATCTCGTAATCACATCCGCCCGGAGAGCCCCTTATTTCAGATGATCACCTGCTGCATCAGAAGATTCCAAAGATACTCGACGATTTTCTCTCGAGACTTTGTGCCTGTTGCCTTTGCAATTCCCTACCAGCGAAATATCCTTATGGATAACTACACACACTTACCAATCTTACATTCTATCCCATTGATCTTGTTATTACAAGATGCCCTGAACTGCTCTCCTTTTTCCGAGAATCCCTGAGCTTACTGCCTTGCAGTTCCTTGTCATCTGAATACCCCTACGGATAACCTTGTGCACCTATCGAGTATCCGCTCATCCTCAGTTGACTCATGTACTTCAGAAAAGTCTTCATAGTACCATTTGTTCTTGTGAAAATCCTCAACAGCCTATTGTTCTTGAATTTCTAACTTGCTTGCATTATGGTTAATACCATAAGTCTAGTAATCTTATTGTCAGCCTTTGTCATTATCATTTTGAGTCCGTTGATACAATATGTTGCGAATGCTCGCAATCCTCAATCAGATCCTAGAATTCATCCTTCCGGCATAGACGTCATCTTAACATGTGTTGAATCTCGATCACTCAAATCGTCATCGATTGTACCCCTAATGCTATTCTACCTATCCATCCCTAATCAGAGCATTGCTTCTGATCCCTTGTCTTGGAATTCTTAATCCCTCTTGCAATTGAGCTTTGAGTTAGTCAGTTGTTTCTATAATCTGATCTCCTTGCATTCTTTCTTCCTCTGGTTAAATATTGATGCTCACATCAGATCCCTTGTGGACCACCAGACCCCTTTTCGTATTTTATCCGACAACGTCCTTCATATTCAACAAGCTTGTGAGCCTTTCCTCGGATACATAATGCTTTTGGTAAATTGTATCCTCCGCTTTCTCAAGCATGCTCTACTACCGAGCTTGTGTTATTTATTCTTGGAATTTATGATATAGGTTCCTAAGATGCCCGATGGGTTGAACCTATGCCTTCCCTAATCAATGGGAACTCAAAAGTTATGCGGGTTATACTCTACTAGCTTTTCGTCAGATAAAATTTCAATACTACAGCTTCATCAAGAGAGAGAAGGAAAATGAAAGGTTATGCATTGTAGAAGTGGGAGTCAACCCTGAACCTTTGTGTTCATGCCCATGGACACGATGTGGAACTTATCATGAAAGCTTCTTGCAAGGATATTTAATCATTTGGGTAATTCTTCCGGTATCGTAAATTGGATCCCTTGCAGTTATGGTCCCGACCATATTTCCTCCTTGATCCCATTTACTGGGTAAGTTAAAATTACTTATCCTCTGCAAAAAAATTCCCATGTCCAACCTCTACTCTGATTTACCTTCTGGCATTACACCTAGTACTTGATACTGGGAAGCTTTATACCCCATCACATCATTCCTAGCCTGATTGGCTATATGTTTGTCATGTCAACTTTTTAATTGTGCTACCTGGTCCTTATGCCCGGAGCAACTTCCGACGATGAGCTAAGCTTACGTCGATCTTCCTCATCTTATCATTTCACCTCGAACAACAATCTTGACTTTGAGCTTGTGTCGAATCCGTGGTTCTCATAGCCCTTCACTTCTTCCTTCCTTTTCAGCTCGGTGACATCTTCATGAAATCTCTCGACAAATGTGTCGTGATCATCATCAACATTCTGAGCTTTTCCAGGATATCAATCGAATTCATGGTGAGAAATACAATCCCCCCCCCTCGATGATTTATGTTATCATCATAACATTCTTGCCTTCCCCAACACAAACTTGTTCATATAATTTTGGAAATACATCCTTTTTGCATGTCGATGGATTGTGGCTGAGCCCGTCGGCCACACCCTCATCTTTTTCCCTGCTAAAATTGTATGACTTATTTTCTAAGTTGTTTCCGATGGATCCTTGGTGTATCCAAAGTCCGACCTTGCTTGAAGACCATGTCAATGCTATCTCGAAGCTTGTCTGTGGTACTCCGATTTTCAACGAGCCCAATGCTAAATGTTTCCTGCTCAATTTCCCAAACACCACTTTATGGGTAACGTCATGAAATTCCTCTCCCCTTACCTGAGTGGTTTTCTACCTTCTATCCGGTATTGGATATCATACTCTGCTTGTTCTTGGGAAGGATATACCCCTGAAATATGTGTTTAAGCACATTTTCCTTTCCATTGTTCTGTTTAATCTGATAATCACATTTTCCTTTCCATTGTTCTGTTTAACCTTCTTGAGGTTTATATGATCTAAGAAGTAATACGTCACTGCTTTTATAAACACCTCGATGTACTACTTGGTCAGAATACGCCTGTTACTATTAATGGTGGCATTCTGGTAGCCACCGATGGACGAGAACTTTGCCTATTGGTCTGCCTCGTTCAACGAGCAGGAAAATGGTTCTCTTCGTCCCTCGCCCTTGGTACCAACGTTGTTGCCGACATAACTGACAGGCTACCCTCTGACATGCCTTGCTATCATAATCGTGCAAAATGTCAGCACCCTTCCTACTTTTAACCCACATGGTGGGCCCATAACCCACAGTTCCACAGGATCGAAACCTGACTCTCCTGTACCCCCTGTTTCTAAGGTTATTCCTCCCGCTTGGCTTCGTATCATGTCACAAGCCACCTTCCGAGAGATGATCTATTCCTGATGCTCTGAACCCCTTTCTCACACTCTGTTCAGGTATCGATCATTTGTCCATTCGCTTAAAACTTCCTATTGTACCTTCATATTTTGCTCTCGATGTTTTATTAAGTTTCAACTCGAGGGATACTTCTGCCACATTCCCTGAATTGTTCATCTGATAATTAACCCTATAAGGGTCAGTTCTCCCGAAGTTACTCTTTACTTCCCCACTTAAATCTCGGGACGAGATTTCTTGTAGTGGAGGAGATTTGTAACACCCCCAGTGTCATGCTACAGTAATCCCCTGTTGATGGTGCCATGTCATCACACTACTGTTGCTAATCTTCACTTGATCCAAATCACAATTCAAATTCAAATCCAATCTGAAGTCAAAAATCCATATTTGTCTGACATGAAAACTAAAATGTTCATCATGTGGCAAATAATCATTTGTTAATATTGGTGGTGAACCAACTTTTCGCAGGGAGTTTAAATGGCCTAAACCAATTAAAGCAGTGGCTAAAACAATAGATTAAATGGCTTTTTAATTTATAAAAATTTCAAACTATTGCAAAAGCCTCACAACCCTGTTATGGCAGTGCTAACTATTATAATGTAATTATGTGGCCAAGTCCCACATTTTACAAAATCCTTTTGACACCCAAAATATTACCATGCTTTTTCTGTAAAAAGAAAAGAGCAAAAGTAAAAAAAATAAAAATAAAAACACCCCCTGACCCCCCTGGGCCTTAGTCATCTGGGCGGCCCATCCCAGCGGCCCACCTCCCCCAGTAGCCTCCCTCCTCTCTGTTCACCCGACCCAGCGACCTCGCTCGCCGGTCGCCACTGAACCCTGTCGCCGTCCCCGCCCGGGAAGGGATAAGGGTGATGTCCCCTCAACCCCGCGGGCTCCCCGCACCCACTCACTCTCCCTCGATGCCGCCCTCTCCCCTCTCTCCCTCTGGCCTCGCCCCCTTCTCCAGATTCGTCTCACCCCGACGCACTGTCGCCGCCGCATTGCTGCGCCACCGCGGCCACCATGCCCTCCTCCTCGCCCCGATGTGTCCGCGAGCGCCATGACCGTCTTCTGCTTCGTCTGCACCGACGACCTCAAGGCGGGAGCCACCCCAGCGTCGGATCCCCTTCGTCTTCCTCCTCGACGGCCACCGCATGACCACGTCTCTTCCCTCGCTCCCCCGCACGGATCCATCACCGTAGCCACCATTGCCATCGCCGCCCGAAGCCCACTCCGCAACGGAGCTCGTCACCGTCGTCCTCGTTGACGTCGTGCTCACCCGACCTCGCCATCGTGCTCTGGGACTCGCCAGGACCCCGTAGAGCCTCCCTAGTAGTCCTGACGTGCCCTCTAGTCACAGTTCGCGCGAGGGCTGAACTCCGACGTCCGCTCCGCCGCTCGCCGCCGTAGCTTCCCGCCGTTTACGGCCGTACTGCTCCCGTAGATGGTTGCGGCGTTGAACGCTCGTTCGAATGAGCCTAAGCACGCCCCGAACGGAGCGCCGTAGCGTTTTTCCGGCCAAGTCCGGCGAGCTTCGCCGTGTTTTTGGTCGTCGGAGTTGTCTCCGGCGACGCGTCCGATGTGGCGCCAGCGTGGCCATGGGCCCCACGCGCAGGACTGCTGACCGCTGGGCCCCGCGGGCCAAGTTGACCAAGTCAACTGCCCACGTGGCAGCTCTGGCTCGCTGACATGTGGGTCCCATGAGTAAAATGTTTTCTTAAAATAAATAAAACGATTAATTAAAAGGTTAGTTAAATTAGTTAGTTAATTAGTACTAACTAGTCACTGACTGCTGGGGCCCATGCCCCCTAACTAACCCTGTTAGTTTAGTTAAGCCTTTGTTAGACAGAGAGGCTGACAGGTGGGTCCCACCTGTCAGTTTGACTAGTCAGCAGAGCTGACACAGTACTGACGTCACCGCTGACGCAATAAACCTTTTCTACTTTTAAAATAATTCAGAAATTGGTTTAAACTTCGAAAATCCGTAACTTTTAAACCGTAGCTCGGATGAAAATGTTTTCTATATGAAAGTTGCTCAGAAAAATCCAACGAATCTGAATACGCTGCCCGTTCATCTGTCACATGCCCCTATGTAACACCCCGGATGTAACTTTCCCTATTTGTACTCCAACTCTTGCCGTTTCCGGCGTTAAGTTATATTTATTTCCTCGGGTTCGGGTTTTTGTCTCCGTGTGTTGTTGTCATTGTCATGCATCTCATATCATGTCATCATGTGCATTGCATTTGCATACGTGTTCATCTCATGCATTCGAGCATTTTCCCCGTTGTCCGTTTTGCATTCCGGCGGTTCGTTCTCCTCCGGTGGTCATTTCTAGCTTTCTTTTGTGTGTGGGGATTAAACATTTCCGGATTGGACCGAGACTTGCCAAGCGGCCTTGGTTTACTACCGGTAGACCGCCTGTCAAGTTTCGTACCATTTGGACTTCGTTTGATACTCCAACGGTTAATCAAGGGACCGAAAAGGCCTCGTGTGTGTTGCAGCCCAACACCCCTACAATTTGGCCCAAAACCCACCTAACTCTGCTCCATCACCTAGAGCGTTCGATCACAATCGTGTGGCCGAGAACCGCACCTCATTTGGACTCTCCTAGCTCCCCCTATGCCTATTTAAAGGGCCCCCCCCCCGAAATCCGGATCTTCCTCTCCCCCGAAAACCCTAATTTCCCCTCCGACGCACCGGACATTGTCCGCCCGCGCCGGACGCTCCGCGCCGCCGCCCCCGCACCAGTCGCGCGCCGCCATGTGGCCTCCCGACGCCGTCTGCCGCGCTGGCCCGCTCGGGCCCAGGGAGGCCCCCCGTGGCCCGAAGCCGCCGCCGCCGCCCGGCTCCCTCTCCAGCCTGCCCGCGCCGCCGCCTCGCCCGCAGCTGCCGGCGCGAGCCGCCACCACCGCCTCTGCGAGCCGCCGCCGCTGCCTGCCCGAGCCGCCGCCGCCGCCTCCGCGAGCCGCCGCCGCTGCGCCGCGCCGCCACCACCAGCCGCCGCCACCGCGTCGCGCCGCCGCGCTCCGGCAGCCGCACCGGCGACCTCGCGCCGTCGCCGGCCGTCGTCCTCGTCCCCGCCGTGCTATAGTGGATCCATCCGTCCTCGTAATCCGTGCAAACCCTAGATCTCGGGGTGATATTTAGTCTAAGTCCCAGTTTTATCAGATCCAAGTTGCCATGTTCGTAGCTCTGTAACTTTGCATCCGTAGCTCCGATTCATGCATATAGCATATCAAAATGTTCATCTCAGAGAGTAGATCATTTCATTCCATTTTCATTTGAGTTCATCTTGATGCCCGAAATGCTGTTAGAAGAGGGCTACTTGAGTTTATTTTCAGATCTGTTACTCCGTTTAGCACTTTTGTCATTTTTGCCATGATTATTGTGTGCATGATATGCCCGTGAGTTCTACATGTGTTTTGTTAAGGGTTTTGTCATATTTCCAGAGGTGCAACCCATCTATTTTTGTGATGAGTGTGGTGACTAGTGCAAGCTTGCAAAGTGGTGCACTTGCTAATTCTGTTTTCAGGGACTTAGTAATTCCACTAAGTCCTTGATCTGTTTATTTCATGATGCCATATGTTCATGTTGTTTCCTAGTGATCCGTGCCTCTTTTGAGGATGATTAGTAAGGATGTTTTGTTAATATTGTAGTGCTCTATCCATCCATGTCTTTGTTTGCAATTATGGAGCACCCTAGCTTGAGTCAATCGAGCTCTACTTTTGCTACTTTGTGAATCTGGGCAGATTGTCAACTTCTTTGCAATTTTGCCGGTGATGTTGTAGTTGATCCATGCATGCTATGCTTTTGTTCTTGCCATGTCTAGATTGCATTTTGTGCCTTCTTGATGGGTGTATGCTTGTCTTGCCATGACTTGCACCGTAGTGAGTGCATCGAGCTCGTAAACATGCCTACTTGAGTTATATTTCAGCATGTGTCAGTTTTTCACTGTCTGAAACTGATTATGTTTTTGCTATGTTCACATGCTTGCAATTGTATTTTCTGATCCCTTTTGGCTCAAGGTCACTAAGGGACTTTTGTTAAGCTCTTTGAGTAGCTCAATGCCATGCTTTACTTTGCCATGTTCAGGTCCTGTAGCATGTAGTTTTGTTGCTCCGGAGAGGGCTACCTGATCTGAAATTCCAGACAAGTGTTAATTTCACAAAGCTTGAGATCTGTTTGCCATTTGCATTTTTGCCATGCTTGTTTGAACCTGTTAATGGATGAATTGGCCGTAGCTCAGTGCTAGACTTTTGTTAAGCATCTTGTGTACATTCCTTGCATGTATTTTGTTGTGATGATTGGCTGCTGTAGCATGTTCATTTCGTTGCATTTAGAGGCCTACTTGCTGTAAATCGCAGACCGGTGTCATTTTTGAATCACTTGCCATTTCCAAACCGTAACTCCAATTCCGGCGTTCTTTATATCATTTTCGAGCGATTTCATCTCATCTTTCCAGTGGCACACTTGGTTTACCAAGTTGAGGCCAGGTTCGTGCATTTCCTGTCATATCTGGCTTTTTGCATCCCGCATCGCATCCCGCATAGCATATCATCTTTGCATTGTGTTGTTTGAGTTTGCACGTGGTTGATTGTATCCTTGTTGCTTGTTTGTCTTGTTTGGGTAGAGCCGGGAGACGAGTTCTCTAACGAGGAGCCCGTTGAGTTTGCTTTCGAGGATCTAGTCAACTCTGACAACTGTGCAGGCAAGATGATCATACCCTCGAAATCACTACTATCTTTGCTATGCTAGTTTGCTCGCTCTTTTGTTGTGCCATTGCTATGATGCCTACCACTTGCTTGCAAGCCTCCCAAATTGCCATGTCAAACCTCTAACCCACCATTGTCCTAGCAAACCGTTGATTGGCTATGTTACCGCTTTGCTCAGCCCCTCTTATAGCGTTGCTAGTTGCAGGTGAAGATTGGAGGCCGTTCCTTGTTGGAACATTTATTTACTTGGTGGGATATCATTATATTGCCATGTTATCTTAATGCATCTATATACTTGGTAAAGGGTGGAAGGCTCGGCCTCTCGCCTAGTGTTTTGTTCCACTCTTGCCGCCCTAGTTTCCGTCATATCGGTGTTATGTTCCCGGATTTTGCGTTCCTTACGCGGTTGGGTTATAATGGGAACCCCTTGATAGTTCGCCTTGATTAAAGCCTTTCCAGCAATGCCCAACATTGGTTTTACCATGTGCCACCTAGCCTTTTCTTTCCCTTGGGTTCTGCAGACTCAAGGGTCATCTTATTTAACCCCCCCGGGCAGTGCTCCTCTGAGTGTTGGTCCAACCTAGAGCCCCTTGCAGCGCCACCTCGGGGAAACTCGAGGGCTGGTTTTAGTTGTACGGATTGCTTATCTGAGTGTGCCCTGAGAAAGAGATATGTGCAGCTCCTATCGGGATTTGTCGGCACATTCGGGCGGTGTTGCTGGTCTTGTTTTAACCTGTCGAAGTGTCTTGAATTACCGAGATACTGAGTCTGATCGGAACGTCTTGGGAGGAGGTCTATTCCTTCGTTGACCGTGAGAGCTTGTCATGGGCTAAGTTGGGACTCCCCTGCAAGGATTTGAACTTTCGAAATCCGTGCCCACGGTTATGGGCAGATGGGAATTTGTTAATGTCCGGTTGTAGATAACTTGAACCTTAATTAATTAAAATGAATCAACTGAGTGTGTTACCGTGATGACCTCTTCTCGGCGCAGTCCGGGAAGTGGACACGGTGTTGGAGTAATGTTTGCGCAGGTTGCTCTCTAGTTTCTCGCTCGCGCTTTGCCTCCTCTTCTCGCTCTCCTTTGCGAATAAGTTAGCCACCATACTTGCTAGTCGCTTGCTGCAGCTCCACTTATATTTACCTTGCCATACCTATAAGCTTAAATAGTCTTGATCGTGAGGGTGTGAGATTGCTGAGTCCCTGTGGCTCACAGATTACTATTACACCAGATGCAGGGCCTAATGATTCCGCTCCAGGAGACGCGTATGAGCTCAAGTGGGAGTTCGACGAAGACTCACAACGTTACTATGTTTCCTTTCCCGATGATCAGTAGCGGTGCCCAGTTGGGGGTGATTGAGACCAGTGTCGCATGTTGGGTTCTCTTTTATTTTGGCGCCGTAGTCGGGCCATGAGTGTTTGAATGATGTAATGTTATTTATGTACTTGATTGACGTGGCGAGTGTAAGCCAACTATGTTATCTCCCCTTTATTATTATTATGGGATGTTGTGAAGATTGCCTAACTTGCGACATATGCCTTCAATGCGATTATGCCTCTAAGTCGTGCCTCGAGACGTGGGAGCTATAGTCGCATCGAGGGTGTGACAAGTTGGTAATCAGAGCCTTCCCCGACCTTAGGAGCCCCATTGCTTGATCGTTTTTAGCGGCCGAGTTGTGTCTAGAAAAATGTTTTGAGTCTTTTAGGAATTATATATCGGAGAGTTTACGAATTCTTTTTACTTCCCAGTCTCCTCATCGCTCTGGTAAGGCATCCTGACGTAGAGTTTTGACTCTTCTCTTCTCAAATTTCACTAAAAAAAATTTAGGATCACGCGGGTATCTTGGAATCGTTCCGATGGTTTTATGATGAGAACATTGTCTTGTTGCCTCCTGTCAGGGGTTTAGTGGAAGTGTCCCGGGGAGTTGAGCTCTAAGGTGTTGTCATCATAATTTTATCGTTGCAGTTCTGGAATACCTGAGTCTAGTATGCCGACATCGAAAATCTCTTTTATGCAGTTCGTTGGTGAGATAACCTCGACGCCACCCAGTACTGGGGCGGGAGTTCGGGAGTATCGCCATAACTTGTATAACGGATGCTTTTCGAAGGTTGAGGTAGATGGTTTCCGAAGGTTTCTTGGTTATGTGTTGAAGGATGGATACAGCTGGATGTAGGATTTGCTAGTTTGGGTGAGATATTATACTTCCCCTGTATCCCCAACACTTGATTGCATAACCGGAAAGGTTCGGGAGTTTCATAGGTGGGAATTCTAGTAGCTCTAGTTTTTGTTCCACGGATATTGGTTTGAGATTGGGATTTCTTACCGATTATTCGTTCTTGATCCGTACCTTGTTGATTTATTTCTCTACCTTAATTCTACGTGGCTTCTCAATTTATGGATATGTGACCATTTCAAGAGGAATGCATTCGTTCATTTTGTTCGGATGTGAAGACTATATGTTGCAATTTTCATTCCGTTGGATTCAGCTTCAATATTTGTCTATCAATGTGCTAATGGTGGTCAACCTCTTCAGGATGGCTCCTCCAATGCGCACGACTCCGAATCCTGATCCGCCACCACCTCCACCTCCTCCGGAGGCATGGCAAGCTGTGATGGCCGCAACCAATGCAAACACACACTTGGTCATGCAAATTCTCCAAGAGCTCAATCAAGGCAAACAAGGGAATCAAGGCAGCAATCAGAGTCACTTTGCTACACTCAACCAGTTCCTTGCTAACGGGCCAAATACTTTCAGCAATTGTGTTGAGGCAACCGATGATGACGATTGGCTTGTGGATCTGTGCAAGCATTTCGAGTGCAGTAACGTCAGGCCTGAGGACTTTGTTAAGTTTGCTTCCTTCCAACTCAAAGATCAAGCTGCAGAATGGTTCCGGCAGTACAAGGATTCCAGAGGTGGACGTGTTATCACTTGGGATGACTACCCTCGAGATTTCCGAGCTCATCATATTCCGCAGAGCATGGTTGAAAGCAAGCGTGATGAATTCCGCAACTTGAAGCAAGGCTCTTTGTCTATCTATGACTACAAAAATTTGTTCCAGAAGCTCGCTCGCTTTGCCAAGCAGGACGTCCCTGATGAGAAGAGCATGATATATCAGTTCAAGGGTGGTCTCAGAGAAGAAATTCAGCTAGCTCTTGTTCTCTTCGAGACCTTGAGATACGATGAGTTCTACAACATGGCACTGAAGCAAGAGGCTGCTCAGTTGAGGTGTGATGCTTCCAAGAAGCGAGTCAGAGATGTTACTTCTTCTTCCTCTACTCAAGTGGCCAAGCAGCAGAAGTATTGGCTTCCTCCTCCTCCGTTCCGTCAGCCGTATCAGCAGAAGAGCAAAGGTGGCAGTGGTTCTTCCCCCCCCCCCCACCCCGGCTTTCAGAACAAGACTTCGTCTCAAGCTCCAAGATCGAGTGCTCCGTATCACCGTCCTCTTTCAGAGGTCACGTGCAACAAGTGCCAACAGAAGGGTCACTATGCCAACAAGTGTTTCAACCAGAGGCGTCTTCCTCCTCCTCCTCCTGTCAGATCGGCAAGTACAGCTATGGTCAAGCATAACCCCAAGCACGCCAAAGTTAACTTGATGAATGCAGCCCAGGCAGAGGACTCATTAGATGTGATTATGGGTAACCTTCCTCTTAACGATGTTCCTGCAAAAGTTCTTTTTGACACGGGTGCATCGCATTGTTTCATCTCAAGACCTTTTGCATCTAAGCATGATTTTGTTACTCAAGTGTTGCCGAAGTCGTTGGCTATCGTCTCTCCGGCCCGTCAAATGACATCTCGAGTATGCGTTCCGGATGTTACTATCACTTTGGGTGACTATAAGTTCTTGTCCTCTCCAAATGTTCTTGGTGACTCGGATATTGATCTTATTCTCGGGATGGATTGGCTTTCTAAGCACAAGGCTCAGCTTGATTGCGCAGCCAGGCAGATTCAATTGACTCATTCGTCTGAGGATGTGATTGTCTTTGCCGCTCGTGATAATACCATCCGTCTGTTTTCTCTCAATGAAAGGGGTGAATTGGATGCTATTTCGCAAATTCTAGTCGTTTGCGAATATCAAGATGTCTTTCTAGAAGAGCTTCCAGGAATGCCTCCACACCGGCCAGTTGAATTCGTTATTGATCTTGATCCTGGCACGGAACCTGTGTGCAAACGTCCTTACAAGCTCGGACCTGAAGAGTTGAAGGAGCTGAAGAAGCAACTCGATATGCAAGAGAAAATGGGTCTCATCCGGCCTAGTTCTTCTCCGTGGGGTTGTGGTGTTCTTTTTGTGAAGAAGAAGGATGGAACGGACCGACTTTGTGTTGATTACCGTCCAGTGAACAAGAAGACCATCAAGAACAAATACCCACTTCCCAACATCAATGAGCTGTTCAAACAACTCAAAGGTGCCCAAGTATTCTCCAAGCTTGATCTCCGCATGGGTTATCATCAGATTCGTATTCGTGAGCAAGATATTCCTAAGACGGCTTTCAGGACAAGCTTTGGTTCATATGAATACACTGTCATGTCTTTTGGCCTCGTCAATGCTCCTCCGACGTTCTCTCGCATGATGAACTTCATCTTCAACGCCTACACCAATGACTTCGTTTTGGTTATCTCGACGACATTTTGGTTTTCTCCAAGAACAAGGAAGATCATGCCAAGCACTTGCGTTTGGTACTCTATAAGCTCAGAGAACATCAGTTCTACGCCAAGTTCTCCAAGTGTGAATTTTGGCTCGATGAGGTTCTTTATCTTGGTCATATCATCTCTGCCAAGGGCATTGCCGTGAATCCTGAGAAGGTGTCTGCAATTGTGAATTGGGAACCTCCTCAGAACGTGAAGCAACTCCGTAGCTTCCTCGGTCTCGCAAGCTATTGCCGAAGATTCGTTGAAAACTTTTCCAAGATCGCGAAGCCTCTCTCTAATCTTCTTCAGAAGCACGTCAAGTACGTTTGGTCTCCGGAGTGTGATATTGCTTTCAACACTTTGAAAGAGAAATTGATCACTGCTCCAGTTCTGACTCCGCCTGATGAATCCAAGCCGTACGAGGTCTTTTGTGATGGCTCTCTCCAAGGTCTTGGCACAGTATTGATGCAAGAGAAGAAAGTTGTTGCTTATACATCTCGCCAGTTGAAGCCTAATGAGAAGAACTACGCCACTCATGATCTCGAATTGGCGGCAGTTGTGCATGCTCTTTTGACTTGGAGACATCTTCTATTGGGAAGAAAAGTGGACATTTTCACTGATCACAAGAGTCTCAAGTACATCTTCACTCAGCCTAATCTCAACCTCAGGCAAACTCGATGGGTCGAAATGATTCAAGAGTATAATCCGAGTATCGAGTATACTCCAGGCAAGGCCAATGTGATTGCTGACGCATTGAGCAGGAAAGCTTACTGCAACAGTCTGATTCTCAAGCCTTATCAACCCGAGCTTTGTGAAGCTTTCCGCAAACTTAATCTGCAAGTTGTTCCTCAAGGTTTCCTCGCCAACCTTCAAGTCTCTCCTACCTTACAAGACCAGATTCGCCAAGCCCAGCTTCTTGATGCTATGGTGAAAAAGGTGAAGTTTGGGATTGCCAAGAATCAGTCCAAGTACAAGTGCTACCGCCTTGATGACAAGGACACTCTCTTCTTCGAGGATTGTTTTGTTGTGCCCAAAGGTGACCTCCGTAAAGTGATCATGAACGAGGCTCACAATTCTCTCCTCTCCATCCACCCTGGGAGCACGAAGATGTATCAGGACCTTAAGCAGGCTTATTTGTGGACTCGAATGAAGCACGAGATCGCTCAATTCGTGAATGAATGTGATGTCTGCAGAAGAGTGAAGGCAGAACACCAAAGGCCAGCAGGTCTCCTCCAACCTCTTGCCATTCCAGAATCGAAGTTTGACCACATTGAAATGGACTTCGTGACGGGGTTTCCAAAGTCCAAGCGTGGCAATGATGCTATATTCGTTGTCATCGACAAACTCACCAAAGTGGCTCACTTTCTACCTATCAAAGAGTCGATCACTGCAGCTCAATTGGCGGAACTCTATACCTCTCGAATTGTCTCTCTGAACGGTATTCCTCAAGTGATCTCTTCAGACCGTGGCAGCATCTTTACCTAGAAGTTTTGGGATTCTTTCCAGAAGGCCATGGGCACTAACATCCGCTTCAGCACAGCTTTCCATCCTTAAAATATTGGTCAAGTCGAGCGTGTCAACCAGATTCTTGAAGATATGCTCAGGGCTTGTGTGATCTCCTTCGGCATGAAGTGGGATGATTGTCTTCCTTATGCTGAATTCTCCTACAACAACAGTTTTCAAGCAAGTTCGGGCAAGGCCCCTTTTGAAATTCTGTATGGCAGGAAGTGCCGTACCCCTCTCAACTGGTCTGAAACCGGTGAACGTCAGCTTTTGGGTAATGACTTAATCACAGAGGCAGAAGAAATGTGCAAAGTCATTCGAGATAACCTCAAAGCAGCCCAATCCCACCAGAAGAGCTACTATGATAGTAAGCACCGTGATTTGGCTCTCGAGATCGGAGATCATGTTTACCTCCGTGTCTCTCCTATGAAAGGTACTCGTCGCTTCGGTATCAAAGGGAAGCTTGCCCCTAGATACGTGGGACCTTTCAAGATTGTCAGCAAGAGAGGCGACCTCGCCTATCAACTCGAGCTTCCTTCAAACTTTGCAAATGTTCATGACGTGTTCCATGTCTCTCAGCTTCGAAAGTGCTTCAAGACTCCTGACCGCACCGTCAACTTCGAGGACATTGAGCTCCTAGAAGATCTCTCTTATCGTGAGCACCCAGTTGCTATTCTTGAAGAGACTGAACGCAAGACTCGCAACAAGTCAATCAAATTTCTCAAAGTCAAGTGGTCACACCATTCCGACCGTGAAGCCACCTGGGAACGCGAGGATCACCTCCGTTCTGAGTAGCCGGCGTTCTTTCAGTCCTAGATCTCGGGACGAGATCCTTTCGTAGTGGTGGAGTGTTGTAACACCCCGGATGTAACTTTCCCTATTTGTACTCCAACTCTTGCCGTTTCCGGCATTAAGTTATATTTATTTCCTTGGGTTCAGGTTTTTGTCTCCGTGTGTTGTTGTCATTGTCATGCATCTCAAATCATGTCATCATGTGCATTGCATTTGCATACGTGTTCATCTCATGCATTCGAGCATTTTCCACGTTGTCCGTTTTGCATTCTGGCACTTTGTTCTTCTCCGGTGGTCATTTCTAGCTTTCTTTCGTGTGTGGTGATTAAACATTTCCGGATTGGACCGAGACTTGCCAAGCGGCCTTGGTTTACTACCGGTAGACCGCCTGTCAAGTTTCGTACCATTTGGACTTCGTTTGATACTCCAACGGTTAACCGAGGGACCGAAAAGGCCTCATGTGTGTTGCAGCCCAACACCCCTCCAATTTGGCCCAAAACCCACCTAACTCTGCTCCATCACCTAGAGCGTTCGATCATGATCGCGTGGCTGAAAACCGCACCTCATCCTAGCTCCCCCTATGCCTATTTAAAGGCCCCCGCGAAATCCGGATCTTCCTCTCCCCCGAAAACCCTAATTTCCCCTCCGACACGCCGGACATTCTCCGCCCGCGCCGGACGCTCCGCGCTGCCGCCCCGCACCAGTCGCGCGCCGCCACGTGGCCTCCCATCGCTGTCTGCCGTGCCGGCCCGCTCGGGCCCAGGGAGGGCCCCGCGGCCCGAAGCCGCCACTGCCGCCCGGCTTCCTCTCCCGCCTGCCCGCGCCGCCGCCTCGCCCGTAGCCGCCGGCGCGAGCCGCCGCCTGCCCGAGCCGCCGCCGCCGCCTCCGCGAGCCGCCGCCGCTGCCTCCGCAAGCCGCCGCCCCCGCCTCCGCGAGCCGCCGCCGCTGCGCCGCGCCGCCACCACCAGCCGCCGCCACCGCGTTACGCCGCCGCGCTCCGGCCGCCGCACCGGCGACCTCGAGCCGTCGCCGGCCGTCGTCCTCGTCCCCGCCGTGCTACAGTGGATCTGGCCATCCTCGTAATTCGTGCAAACCCTAGATCTCGGGGTGATATTTTCGTCTAAGTCCCAGTTTTCTCAGATCCAAGTTGCCATGTTCGTAGCTCTGTAACTTTGCATCCGTAGCTCAGATTCATGCATATAGCATATCAAAATGTTCATCTCAGATCATTTCATTGCATTGCATCATTTTCATTTGAGTTCATCTTGATGCCCGAAATGCTGTTAGAAGAGGGCTACTTGAGTTAATTGTCAGATCTGTTACTCCGTTTAGCACTTTTGTCATTTTTGCCATGATTATTGTGTGCATGATATGCCCGTGAGTTCTACATGTGTTTTGTTAAGGGTTTTGTCATCTTTCCAGAGGTGCAACCCATGTATTTTTGTGATGAGTGTGGTGATTAGTGCAATCTTGCAAAGTGGTGCACTTGCTAATTCTGTTTTCAGTGACTTAGTAATTCCACCAAGTCCTTGATCTGTTTATTTCATGATGCCATATGTTCATGTTGTTTCCTAGTGATCCGTGCCTCTTTTGAGGATGATCAGTAAGGATGTTTTGTTAATATTGTAGTGCTCTATCCATCCATGTCTTTGTTTGCAATTATGGAGCACCCTAGCTTGAGTCAATCGAGCTCTACTTTTGCTACTTTGTGAATCTGGGCAGATTGTCAACTTCTTTGCAATTTTGCCGGTGATGTTGTAGTTGATCCATGCATGCTATGCTTTTGTTCTTGCCATGTCTAGATTGCATTTTGTGCCTTCTTGATGGGTGTATGCTTGTCTTGCCATGACTTGCACCGTAGTGAGTGCATCGAGCTCGTAAACATGCCTACTTGAGTTATATTTCAGCATGTGTCAGTTTTTCACTGTCTGAAACTGATTATGTTTTTGCTATGTTCACATGCTTGCAATTGTATTTTCTGATCCCTTTTGGCTCAAGGTCACTAAGGGACTTTTGTTAAGCTCTTTGAGTAGCTCAATGCCATGCTTTACTTTGCCATGTTCAGGTCCTGTAGCATGTAGTTTTGTTGCTCCAGAGAGGGCTACCTGATCTGAAATTCCAGACAAGTGTTAATTTCACAAAGTCTGAGATCTGTTTGCCATTTGCATTTTTGCCATGCTTGTTTGAACCTGTTAATGGATGAATTGGCCGTATCTTAGTGCTAGACTGTTGTTAAGCATCTTGTGTACATTCCTTCCATGTATTTTGTTGTGATGATTGGTTGCCGTAGCATGTTCATTTCGTTGCATTTAGAGGCCTACTTGCTGTAAATCACAGACCGGTGTCATTTTTGAATCGCTTGCCATTTCCAAACCGTAACTCCAATTCCGGCGTTCTTTATATCATTTTCGAGCGACTTCATCTCATCTTTCCAGTGGCACACTTGGTTTTCCAAGTTGAGGCCAGGTTCATGCATTTCCTGTCATATCTAGCTTTTTGCATCCCGCATCGCATCCCGCATAGCATATCATCTTTGCATTGTGTTGTTTGAGTTTGCACGTGGTTGATTGTATCCTTGTTGCTTGTTTGTCTTGTTTGGGTAGAGCTAGGAGACGAGTTCGCTAACGAGGAGCCCATTGAGTTTGCTTTTGAGGATCCAGTCAACTCTGACAACTGTGCAGGCAAGATGATCATACCCTCGAAATCACTACTATCTTTGCTATGCTAGTTTGCTCGCTCTTTTGCTGTGCCATTGCTACGATGCCTACCACATGCTTGCAAGCCTCCCAAATTGCCATGTCAAACCTCGAACCCACCATTGTCCTAGCAAACCGTTGATTGGCTATGTTACCGCTTTGCTCAGCCCCTCTTATAGCGTTGCTAGTTGCAGGTGAAGATTGGAGGCCGTTCCTTGTTGGAACATTTATTTACTTGTTGGGATATCATTATATTGCCATGTTATCTTAATTCATCTATATACTTGGTAAAGGGTGGAAGGCTCGGCCTCTCGCCTAGTGTTTTGTTCCACTCTTGCCGCCCTAGTTTCCGTCATATCGGTGTTATGTTCCCGGATTTTGCGTTCCTTACGCGGTTGGGTTATAATGGGAACCCCTTGATAGTTCGCCTTGATTAAAGCTTTTCCAGCAATGCCCAACATTCGTTTTACCATTTGCCACCTAGCCTTTTCTTTCCCTTGGGTTCTGCAGACTCAAGGGTCATCTTGTTTAACCCCCCCCCCCCCCGGGGGGGGCCAGTGCTCCTCTGAGTGTTGGTCCAACCTAGAGACCTTTGCAGCGCCACCTCGGGGAAACTCGAGGGCTGGTTTTAGTTGTACGGATTGCTTATCTGAGTGTGCCCTGAGAAAGAGATATGTGCAGCTCCTATCGGGATTTGTAGGCACATTCGGGTGGTGTTGCTGGTCTTGTTTTAACCTGTTGAAGTGTCTTGAATTACCGAGATACCGAGTCTGATCGGAACGTATTGGGAGGAGGTCTATTCCTTCGTTGACCGTGAGAGCTTGTCATGGGCTAAGTTGGGACTCCCCTACAGGGATTTGAACTTTCGAAAGCCGTGCCCGCGGTTATGGGAAGATGGGAATTTGTTAATGTCCGGTTGTAGATAACTTGAACCTTAATTAATTAAAATGAATCAACTGAGTGTGTTACCGTGATGGACTCTTCTCGGCGGAGTCCGGGAAGTGGACACGGTGTTAGAGTAATGTTTGCGTAGGTTGCTCTCTAGTTTCTCGCTCGCGCTTTGCCTCCTCTTCTCGCTCTCCTTTGCGAATAAGTTAGCCACCATACTTGCTAGTCGCTTGCTGCTGCTCCACTTATATTTACCTTGCCATACCT